>NC_056738.1:314829208-315059208 GCF_019279795.1 Protopterus annectens
AGCTGCAATACCAGCACAAAAGTCTGAAACAGGTGCATGCTTCCTAAAATACTGGTGGTCAGCCATCTTAAAAACTGCTGTAGTGGAAGAAATGACTGTTTTTATGTGACATGTTCAAACACCCAATTCGTTACGAGCAATTGAAATGAATGAGGATGAAGATGGTTGCTGTGTAGGTCAGCCAACATGTATTCCTCACGTTGCAAAAAGAGTAAGTGCACCTTACAGCAAAGAACACACCGAACAGGCAGAGCCACCAGATCCAGAAGCAATCCTCACTAAAACTAAAGAAGTGAGGACTACAGACTTACAATTGTATCCATTCATTTTTTTGTATAATTTTTTTTATTATTCTATATATTTTTTACCATCTTACTTTCTTACACGTCAGTCATATGGTCAAAGCTTAATATGAAAAAACATGATTGCTCTATAGTATTGCTATGCTGTCTGTCTCACACAGCTCTCAGCCTCTCTTAGCTCAGAAAATCTGGACAAAACCAAAAATAATGGCGACAGAGGCCACAAAATAGGGACAGATTTTAAATATTGCTTTTATAAACTTAGAATGTTACTAGAATAATAGTTTTTTCATTAAAAAAGCCTTTTCTGAAGAACAGTAAGTCTGAACATCAAATGTTTGGTATTATTTAATGACTTTGTTTTTCAAAGATTTGGCAGACAACCACAACTTTTATTAGGAAAAGACCAAAAGTAAGAGGCAAAAATCTGGACAGTTGAGAGGTATGTGTCTCATGGTAAAATATGTTTTTATTTTGCACCATGTTGTCATTCTCAAATTTTTGAACTAGTGTTTCTGAATGGTGATGCCTCTCAGTTCTACTGGAAGTGTGAGGAGTTATTTTATTAGGTGTATAAATGTTATGTTAATTAGCTGCCAGATTCTTTGGTCAGATGTACCTTCTTTTCAAGAGCTTTTGCCAAGATTTTTGATGTATTCAAGGTGAGAAGTATGCTAAAATTAGACAAGTATATGTGAAGTAGCAGGTATATTCTTTGATGAGGCAGAGCAACCTAATCCAGGATAGGATGCTACAAAACATGCTGACATTCATAGTGCCTAAATATCTCCCTAACCTATTTGTGAACTGTGCAGATTGTGTGATATCTCCAAAATTTTACAATAACTTGCTTCTCCTTCCTGTTGGTAGCCTCTGACTAAACAAACAAACAAAAAGGCATTCCCATCGCTTTTTCTTATTATATCAGCTTTGCACACACTTACTAAGAAAATCTAAACACTTTGTGTGCTTTTATTAACTCTGATTGTTATTCAAATTTAGAGCAAATCTCTTCACATTAGAACTTGGTTATCATATCAAGTTACTGTAGGAATTAGATTCCATTTAGACTGTTACTAAATGGCTTGACCATCCTCAAAAGCATTTTGGTGAATGTTTTAAACAATAATAAACCATTAAACAAGCAGATAAAAAATATGAAGAAGAGAGGTTCAGTACTGCAATATGCCATACATTCTATTTTTAATGAAAATGTTCCAAATCAGTGTAAGCTCAAATAGGAAGCAACATTTTTTTACTAAAAAGAAATTAACTGCAAAGCATGTTACCAGTTAAACTAAGCATCTAGTCTCTGCAGTTTATTACAGCAACTAACTCCTAAGAGCTTTTTATCTTCGGACTTGCATGCTACAAATTGTAAATGAAAAATACAACCTAGTCTCTTAGCTCTGAAACTGACTAGTCATTCTGTTACTGTCATCATATTCTGTAAAACGAACACCTAATAAACAGAATAATCTGACTGTGTGTATTCATAGTTTTAATCATCTCTAGTTCCTGAGTAGAAATTACTGAGAGCACATTATGAGTAAGACAAAAAAAAAAAACTTAATTTACATTTTAGACTTAGTGGAACTTACATATATGCAGTGTATGCATCAATGGATACTTGCTGTTTATTATGCATTCATTATTATTCAGTGGATTGCATACCTTGGGCTCCAGGTCAAAGAAACAGTAGTACTTAAAGCGGAGAGATAGTTTGTCATTCTCTTTAAAACCTTGTGTCAACAGAGAGCGGGATGAGTCCAGCCATCTACACAAAAGTGGGAAGATAAGAAAAGTAGAAAATAAATCAGACCTTGGTATTCAGTCTTAATCTCACTCACATAGACAAGAAGCATTGTTCTGTAATGCCAGTGTTTCATTTTATTATTCTGCTACCATCCATTAACACTCCCTTGTTCGATTACCCCATTTGTTACTCCATGGGGTAAGAGATGATCACAGAAGTCTATTGTCTAGGCATACATTTCTTGTAGTAGCCCTAACTCCTTGGTGACTGACATGTGCACTCACATATGTGAGTAGCTGCTATGCCTTCCTCTATTAGTGTAAATGTTCCCCACCACTCCCCATAAAAGCTATCATGGGAACACAGACTGGCAGAGGTAAGCACACATCTCCAACCCATACACTACATTCTATGCACCTCTTCTCTAGTAGGTGCCAGCAATGCCAGACCATCTCACTCCATCCATGATGGGTCAGATGACACACTTCCTCCTCCACCAGGCTACTTCACAATCTAAGCAGCTAATAGACCTGATCTCAAGTCACCTGAATTATAGTCAGGGCTTCATTCCTGCATGCCATGGAGCTGCGTAAACTTCAGGAGAATTTTGGATAGATGAAAAATCTGTTATTCAATGCATCTTATGTGATGGTGACAGAAAAAAAGTAAATAAAAATAAACCCATTAACTCTAGTCAGAAGCCAAGGAGTTTAAATGCATAGGTGTTTGGCATAATGTAATGATCACTTTCTTCTTTAACACTAAGTTTATAAATTCATAAGTGGGGATTACTGAGTTCTTCGTGAAAGCCTTCAAGGAACTCAGCCTCTATAAAACAAGTACTGTAAGCATATGCATCAACGTAATTATCAGGATTTTTCATAAAAACCTCATAATTCTCAGATTTATAATTATGTAAATGCAGTTTGTTTAAATAAATTGGAATATATTGTGTAATGAACAATCTTTTTAGCTTGGTCTTATTAAAGTTTATACAACACTTTAGATTGTTATGGTGATGCATTTTAGTATCAAAATTAGTTTGTAAATTTAATTATTCTAATAACCAAACCAAAAAGAATGTAGTAATGTAGGGCTGCGTTAATAACCAAAAAAGGTCTGCACTAAAAGAAAAGTCCACAGCAGCTCCCAGAAGCAAGGGTGTAGTCATTTGAACCACAACAAACAGCTTTTAATAGATTTCCAAAAGATCAAAAGAACTTCTGGCAAAAAATACAGCAAAGAATATGCCAAAAGATCAATATGTTAAGCGTTTTCTTCCTAGTAATGTTCCATGAACTTTATCTGAACTCAGATAATTAGAGTTCAAACACCTTGTCTTTGCATCTATACACATTCTCCTTCATTGATTGTTTTTTTTTTTTTTTTGTAGAAAACCATCTCTTTTTTAATTTAATAATTCTCCATAATTTTATCATGTATGAATTAAAATCCTAATATTAACTTCCCTTAAAAATAGTGATAATGCACAGTATAAAGATGTAGTTTTTATAACTCTATTCATAAACTAAGTTGATAAATATATAAAATAATTTCTATACAGCAAAGGAGATCATACCTAGTCAAGTGCAGAAGATTCTCCCTGTGGTGCCAACACAGGAACCTACTTAGTAAACAGTTGAAAGTACTACAGTTCTTCAATATTTATTTGAGCTTTTCTCCACAGGCCTAGATTACACCTCAATAAAAACAGACCTGCCATTTCTACTTGTCTGATTCTAGAACCCTTCTGGCTTCTAGACCATCAGTCAAGCAATTTTTTGAAAGGCATCCTGCCACTTAGGCCTCCTAGGTGGACAGCGGTATTAGCATAGGATCTTAACTTTATGTTAGAAGTACTGACTCAACCAATTTGTGAGCCAACAGCTACACCTTCCCTAAACGTTCTCTTCTGAAAGGCATTATTTCTGAAAGTAGCCACTTCAGCCAAAAGGGTGTCTGAACCCCAAGCCTACATGTGCAAACAACCGTTCCTTATCATTCACAAAGACTACACTATCCCCTTCCTTTTTACCCAAAGTCATAACAGAAGTAGCCATGACTAGGCTATTCAACTACCAACTAGTCCTTTGCAAAACCTTCAGAATAAAACAGAAAAGATCTGCATTCCTTAGATGTTCACGGGCCATTCAGGTATTAATTGGACAGGGCTAAGGGCTTTAGAAACTCTATTCAATTGTTTGTAGCTTTTTCTGAAAATAAGAAAGGGTTACCTGTCAGAAATTATTTCCAAGTCGATAGCTCATGGTATCATTTTCTGATATAAAACTCATGGTAAGCCAGCATGAGGAAATATCAGATCAGACTCTGGCAGGGCCTTAGCTACTTCTATAGCTTTCTTGGAAGGGGGTTAGTGCTCAGGATGTATCTGAGACAGCCACATGATTCTCAGTCTACATATAGCCCAAACATTGCAGATTCGACCCAATTTTTAGTACAGGAGCAGGACTTGCTTCACTCATTATGAAAGGCATGCTTACTCCTCAACAGCTATGTAGCCACCCCCAAGTTTGTTTGGGATCAGCTGTGAGAATCTGCCCTAATGTAAAGACTGTTTCAGTGACCCAAATAAAGTACATTGTAAGGATGTGTTACCAGCTTGCTATAATTATAAAATGTTGGTGTGTGGTCACTATTACAGTCCTGGCCACTCATTTGCTTCCCTCCCTTTACTGAATCCAAGTGCTAGCCACATCCTTGTCTCCCTCCTTTGTTTCTGACTGTTGATAAAAATCAACCCTTTACCCATCCACCCAAATGGCCTTTATTTTCCACAAAAGCAAGAGATTTATAGGGTTGAGGGGTGAGGGGAGGTAATGGTACCATCATACCAGTCCGGGAATGGGAATGTTTGTCTTTCAAGACCTGTCTGCTTTCACACTGCATGCCTTGTCCATGCTGTATGGTTCAGCATGCAGTGGGTCATAGTATGGATGTGTTGGGACATAAAACCTTAGAAGGCCCTTCTCCTTTGGCAACAAAGAGTTCTATGTGATCTCCAGTGTCCATCAGAAATTTTAACATGGATAGTACAATCCCACCTTCGCCTCTGATAAACGTGAGATGGCATTCCTTCATCAATCCTTTCCCTCAGATTACCAGCTGCTACAGATCCTGGGCTGCCAATCAGCTCCAGCTTGTCTCAATTATAGTCAGGGTTTTATCCCTTTATGTCATAGTATTGGATCATTACTGTACGTCTGTGAAATGTCATTGTTTTTACTGTGGCAGAAAAAGTGGACAAGAATATGAAAAATAAACAATTACTGCAGTGGTGTTGCTGCAGTAGCATTGTCACCTCACAGTAAGACATCCTGTTCGATTCTCAGCAAAAATCTTCTGTGTGTCGACATGCATGAATGGGAGTACCTTCATTGAAGGTTGTGTGTCAGGGCTGGCAACTCGACACGTAAAAATCTACTACCAATCATTAGCAGACCGGAGTTCCGCTGTGGCGACCCCTAACCGGGAAAAGCCGAAAGACACAATAACAAGTGCAGGCAAGAAACAAAGTTATGTTAAGCTTATAGTAGTAAGAAGGTTAAGAGACTATATGTAAAGGTGGTTTTAAGTGTTGGTATCGTAAGGATAAGCCACATGCAATGAAAAGAGAAAACAAAAGAATGAGATTGTAGTGTAGGTATTATCGGTAAAACATGATGACTAAGGAAATGCAGTGAATGTAGGAAAAGTAATACAGTTGTAGAGGGTGGATAAGGAATGACAGCGGTGAATAAAAAAGGAACTTGCAATAAAAAATGAAGCCAGAGGAGCTCAGATGGTTAAGAAATTATGATGTAGTGCAGTGGGAGAAGGGAACTAATGCTACTGAGACAGGGCAGTTAAAGGAATTAAATGCTAAAAGAAAAAGGGAGTCAAAAGCATACATAAAAATGATTGCAACCCCAGTTCCATGGCATAAAGGGATGGAACCCTGACCAAGAGCCATCCAACCTGAGTTCAACTAGAGGCTCAATCAGAGGAGGAGCTAGGAAGGTGTGGGCAGGAAGGAGCAACTTCTATCAACTTGCCCACTCTGTGAGGGAGGAAGTCTCTGCCCACAATCAGAGATATCCTTTATGATGAGGATGGTACCATAATAATGAAGCAGATTACCATTAGTATTTTGGCATTGAATGGAGGGAGACCACAGCTAGTTGATATGATGTGTGGTATTGTGTGTGAAGTCAGTACCACTGTTCAGTTAGGACATACCAAAAATCCACTGGCATACAAGCTAGCTTATGATAGGTGACACTCTGACATGCCATTCCTTCTCAGTCTACCACTGCTACAATCCCAGCCCTAAAAGGGATAGTACCAGAGAGGGTAATATAAAAGCAGACCCATAGGGCCAAACCTACAGAAAACAGCTGATGATTAGCTGGTGGGGGGGTGCACACAAAGGAGACCAAATAAAATTAAAGAAAAAAATGAATATCATTCAGACCTACAGAACCAAATATGTAGTTCAGCTGAATCACTAGTTGCATGCACTGCTTTGTCTCATTCAGTCCTACAACACACCAGTCATGCTGTTTTCAGCTTTATACCTGCAGAACTAGTTGTGTGCACTGCTTTGTCTCATTCACTCCTACAACAGCAGTCATGCTGTTTGCTGCTTTATACCTGCAGCACTAGTTGTGTGCACTGCTTTGTCTCATTCATTCCTGCAGCACCAGTCATGCTGTTTGCTGCTTTATACCTGTATCACTAGTTGTGTGCACTGCTTTGTCTCATTCAGTCCTACAACACCAGTCATGCTGTTTGCTGCTTTATACCCGCAGCACTAGTTGTGTGCACTGCTTTGCTCATTCATTCCTACAACACCAGTCATGCTGTTTGCAGCTTTATACGTGCAGCACTAGTTGTGTGCACTGCTTTGTCTCATTCATTCCTACAACACCAGTCATGCTGTTTGCTGCTTTATACCCGCAGCACTAGTTGTGTGCACTGCTTTGTCTCATTCACTCTTACAACACCAGTCATGCTGTTTGCAGCTGTATACCTGCATCACTAGTAGTGAGCACTGCTTTGTCTCATTCTGTCCTACAACACCAGTCATGCTGTTTGCAGCTTTTTACTGCAGCACTAGTTGTGTGCACTGCTTTCTCTTATTCAGTCCTACAACACCAGTCATGCTGTTTGCTGCTTTATACCTGCAGCACTAGTTGTGTGCACTGCTTTGTCTCATTCAGTCCTACAACACCAGTCATGCTGTTTGCTCCTTTATACCTGCAGCACTAGTTGTGTGCACTGCTTTGTCTCATTCAGTCCTACAACACCAATCATGCTGTTTGCTTCTTTATACCTGCAGCACTAGTTTTGTGCACTGCTTTGTCTCATTCAGTCCTACAACACCAGTCATGCTGTTTGCATCTTTATACCAGCAGCACTAGTTGTGTGCACTGCTTTGTCTCATTCAGTCCTACAACACCAGTCATGCTGTTTGCTGCTTTATACCAGCAGCACTAGTTGTGTGCACTGCTTTGTCTCATTCAGTCCTACAACACCAATCATGCTGTTTGCTTCTTTATACCTGCAGCACTAGTTGTGTGCACTGCTTTGTCTCATTCAGTCCTACACCAGTCATGCTGTTTGCTGCTTTATTCCTGCAGCAATAGTTGTGTGCACTGCTTTGTCTCATTCAGTCCTACAACACCTAGTCATGCTGTTTGCAGCTTTATTTTTGCAGCACTAGTTGTGTGCACTGCTTTGTCTCATTCAGTCCTACAACACCATTCATGCTGTTTGCTGCTTTATTTCTGCAGCACTAGTTGTGTGCACTGCTTTGTCTCATTCATTGCTACAACACCAGTCATGCTGTTTGCTGCTTTATTTCTGCAGCACTAGTTGTGTGCACTGCTTTGTCTCATTCAGTCCTACACCAGTCATGCTGTTTGCTGCTTTATTCCTGCAGCACTAGTTGTGTGCACTGCTTTGTCCCATTCAGTCCTACAACACCAGTCATGATGTTTGCTGCTTTATACCAGCAGCACTGGTTGTGTGCACTGCTTTGTCTCATTCAGTCCTACACCAGTCATGGTGTTTGCAGCTTTATACCAGCAGCACTAGTTGTGTGCACTGCTTTTTCTCATTCAGTCCTACACCAGTCATGCTGTTTGCAGCTTTATTCTTGCAGCACTAGTTGTGTGCACTGCTTTGTCTCATTCAGTCCTACAACACCAGTCATGCTGTTTGCTGCTTTATACCAGCAGCACTAGTTGTGTGCACTGCTTTGTCTCATTCAGTCCTACAACACCAGTCATGCTGTTTGCTTCTTTATACCTGCAGCACTAGTTGTGTGCACTGCTTTGTTTCATTCACTCTTACAACACCAGTCATGTTGTTTGCAGCTTTATACCAGCAGCACTAGTGTGCACTGCTTTGTCTCATTCATTCCTACAACACCAGTCATGCTGTTTGCTGCTGTATACTAGTTGAGTGCAAAGTTTTGGCTCATTCAGTTCTACAGATTGTCCAAGACAGACCATGTTCAAATAACACACATCATGACAACTGGAGGATGTTATCCATAAGCATGAACAATGCAAAATTATATGTTTAAAGCACCAAATACCAAATATTACTGTTTTCAAAAGTGGCAGTGAACAAAAAGCTGAATGATGCCCACTGTGCATAATCAAACAATTGGCTAACAGACATATGCAATCACATTCATAAAAAATGCAATCCCATAATTCAAGGTAAGAAGATGAATCAACCTGTCATATAATCAAGTCTATGGCTTCAATAATGTATTCTTCATAGCATGATTAAGTGACGTGCAAAAATGAATCATATTACAGTGTGCTCAGCCTTTGAGGTGTCCTTGTGCAATTTTTTTCATGATGCACTCAGGAATGTAGAGAAACATATGACAGAGCAATCAAATTCCAGATTATACAGTGACGCTATCTTGTCTGTATGATCAATGGCTGTACACCAGCAGAATAAGTAAAGTAAAGAAAACCTGCATCACACAATGATGTACAGTATCATTCTGAAAGCTTGGTTTCCTTCTATGACCTAGATATCATAATTTAACACAAATGTATTTTACATACTGCTTACATAATGAGCATTACCTGTGAAGTTCAACAGAAAAATGTAATGTCTCTTTGGGATATGGAAACTTTTGTGGATAGTGACCTCACTTTTGACCAACATGTGTCCAATATTGTAAGTAAGTCTTTCTATATTGCGCAGCTTATAAACAAAGGGATTGTGTCTAAATCTAGTGATGTCATTGACCCCCTCTACTCTGTTCTCATTAGGTCAGTCGATGATTATAATACTCCCTTTGGCATGTATCTGCCCAGACACATACAATAAGTGGAACACCCACAGAGATGCCTTACTAAAATATTATAATGCCTAAAGAACATGTCCTATATGGTTCATCTCAAAGCCTTATCACTGTACTTGGTAACCTACACATTGCTAAGACCTGAGTCTGGCATATAAGGCATCCTCTGACCCATTACTGATGGATTTACTATACAACAGCAAGTCAAATGGCATCAGAAATACTCAGCCTAGGGATTTAAACTTCTTCTGCAAAATCAACTGAGCAGTTTGGAGGGACAAGTATATCTCACAGAGGCTACCACTGCTCTGCAACAGACTCCTCATTCACATAAAACAATAAAACAAAGTTCATCCCTGTCCATATTCAAGTACCACGTGGATCTATGGATAAGAAACATAAAATTGACCCCAGGACTGCTACCCCCATACTACTACTGGGCAAAGGCAGGTTTCAACATGCTCTATCCCATGCATGGGTCCCCTCAAATTATCTATGGTATGCTCCCAGTTATTTTCAATAATATATAATTATCAACCATGAAATAGGTAAGACTAATATCTAACCAAATGGGATAGGTCCATTGTAACACAAAAAGGGAAACTGGTTAAGCTTAAAATGGCCTGCAATCAAAGCTAGCCTAGTACTTACCAATGAACCTATGAACCTATAAATGTTAATACCATGGACCACCAATGGCAACTGTTTAGTGTCAGTCATTACTGCATGACTGTGAAGAATACAAAGGACATGCTCCTATAACTACTGCCTTGGTGTCTATGAGGAATTCTACAACAAACAATCCTCTTATTATTGTAGGACCTTGTTATTCCAAACGTAGTATTAACACCACTTAAAAATAATGTGGTTCCATAAGATTCGCTGGTAATGTTCATGATACTATACTGTAAATTTATGTTTGTTTGTGTCTTTCGGCTTTTCCCGATTAGAGGTCGCCACAGCGGAACTCCAGTCTGCTAATGATTGGTAGTTGATTTTTACGTGCCGAGTTACCGGCTCTGACGCACAACCTTCAACGAAGGTACGCCCATTCACGCATGTCTCCACGCAGAAGACGCTCTAGCTGAGAATCGAACCAGAGAGCGTCTTACTGTGAGGCGACAACGCTACCGCAGTAAGGCAAAAATATTAGCAGTGAACAGTGATACGCCATAAACACTTAACAGATGTAGATGATTTATTTAGAATCAGCACTCATTGCATTATCAAAATGGATTAGTGCAATTTTATATAAGTGAACATTACATTTTGAATGCTATAACTATTTCTTAATGGGGATTTTGTGCACAGAGCACAGGTTCTGAATGAAGCACTGTAGAGTAAAGAAACACCTGGAAAAAAAACATGAGGAAGAACACTTACATTTTTCTGTCTGAGAAAAACAAGAGCTGTTGGGAAGCTGATAGTGATTTAAGACAGTACACCAGCTGTATGGGGCTATACTTAGGTTCATGCTTAGCTAACTGCCCTTGCGAGCCATTTTAAGCCTAGCCAATTAAGACAGTACACCAGCTGTAAGGGGCTATACTTAGGTTCATGCTAAGCTAACTGCCCTTGCGAGCCATTTTAAGCCTAGCCAATTATCCCTTGTGAGACTCAAACCCTGCACCTTCTGTTTGTAAGGCAAACACCTTAACCATTAGGCCACCCTCCCAACCTTTAAAAAGCACTTTATGTTGTTTTATTATTCCATGTGATTTTTTTTGGGAAGATCTTACATTTTTTACTGTTTGTATTCAATAAAATCATGTAATTTTATAAACTGGTGATCTCTTTTAGCATTTCTGGGTGCAGTGGGCATATTTTGGTATATTTGTTATACCAAAAGCCCTGAGTTTATACCTTTCACTACCTGCAAAAAGGGCACTTGTCTGAATTTTTTTTCAAAGAACTTAAGGGGCAGCACTTATGTGGTGTGTGCAGTGAGTACAACTTTTTTTAAGTCTATCCCACCTAAAGGGAAAGCAATCCTGTGGTGTGTGCTTGGAGCTTTCATGTGGATTACATCTGTGTTTGCCTTTTTTGCCAAAATGGTAACATTGTAGCAACTGCTACAGACCACTTCTGCTGTAGTTGACAGTATGGTATTGGTTGACAAAGCTACAACAATGCCATAAACTGGCACCCATGATACAACTGACCAGAGAAAAAGACCTCATGGAATACATGGTAGCCTTCAGG
The DNA here is from genome assembly GCF_019279795.1 of Protopterus annectens. Classification (NCBI taxonomy): domain Eukaryota; kingdom Metazoa; phylum Chordata; order Ceratodontiformes; family Protopteridae; genus Protopterus; species Protopterus annectens. The sequence continues at coordinate 314,840,799 of NC_056738.1, forward strand.
GAACCCATCAGGAGTGCTGGGACCTTAGAGACTGGGTCAGAATTCTCTCAGCCCATCTGACTGTGGAACATTTAAAAGTCTTTATAGACACAGAAGGGACTAAATATCAGAGCTGTGAGAAAAGCAAAAAGGCATTCTTAGCCAGGGCTGGTTTTACTTCTGAGATACAAGCTCAGAAGTTTCATAACTGGACTCACACCTCTCAACTGTCCAGATTCTCAAAGAATTTCTAGATTTTTGCCTCATATTTTTGGTCTGTTGCTCATAAAATTTGTGGTTTATTAGCAGTCACTAAAAATAGTACACATTTGTGTTTCCGACTTTATATCCCTCAAAAATGCAAGTTAACACAAAACCTTTACTCTGGCAATGTTTTTTTTTTTAAGTTTTTAAGAGCAATATTTAAAATCTTTCCTAAATTTGGGGCATTCTTCTCCCATTGTTTTGGGCTTTGTCCAGATTTCTTGTGCTGAGTATGGGAGGTATGGCTGGACATTTTCTCCTAACAAAACAGTAGGATAGCAGTTACGTGATTCAAATCCATCCATCCATCCACAATCCCCTTTTCCCCTTTTATTTTGGAAATAAATTTTGGCTGATACTTGTGGAGGATGAGAAAATCAGAAATATTGTGGGGGAACATCCTAAGTTTGTGTTCAAAAATAAGAAGAACATAAAAAGGTTACTTTGTAACAAGGATGGTTTCCCTAATAAGAATAATCAACTGAGACAAGGTAGACGTAAGTGCGGAAGATGTAAGGCATGTCAATATACTGACACTAATAATTCCTTTACACATCCCATTACTAGAATGATTTATCATTTTCAAGCTTCAGCTACCTGCAATAGTCAACATTTAGTTTACCTGGTGACGTGTCAACAGTGCCAAGCTTTTTGTGTAGGGAAAACGGACCAGCGTTTTAAAGGCAGGGTTTTAAGACACATAAGAGATATGTCACATTTAGACAACAAAAACAGCCTAGCTGGACATATTATAGCTTTTCCCACACATACATTTCATTTCCAAGTTATAAAATTTCTACCTGTGAATACAAGAAGAGGTGATGTACAGAATCACACAAAAACTTGTGAAATTAAGTGGATTATGAATCTGAAGGCACATGGATATCCAGGTTTAAATACGATGGTTCCTTTAAAACCAATATTGAAGAATAGGCATATAACTTGGTTAAATCTTAGGGGCTTGTCCCCTCTTCATTCAAACTACTGGATACATATTGATTGGATACTAGGAAGGTGTGTCTCACAGAAAAAAAAACTGATTTGTTAACATTGATATATCTAGTTCACCAAACTCAAAGTACTTTATGATCTGAAGAAAGCAACTTTGCTGTAAGAGCTTATCGTACTTTGAATCAACAACCTGGGAGTTTTGATTTTATTTACCAACGGGTTTTAATACTTCAATAAAAGGAAGACTTTTAGAATTTTATAGCCCTGATGGTGAACTCAGGTTTTTGTCTAGTTCTTTTGCCTCTTTACTGAGATGCCTCTAGCAGTTACAGATTTTCTTTGGTGTTTACTTGCTGCTATATTTCTCTAACTGCACATGGCTGATGGTAATCTGCTATTAATGGATACTAACAGAAACAACAAAGAAACAAACCCTCGCAGAGTTTCTAGGTTAGTCAGCTAACCCCTTGATACAATTTAATTTTGAAACAGAGGAAATTGAAGAAAGAGAGGAATTAGGAATAACAGAAAATTTTCAAAAAATATTTCATGAAATGGAAGACGCTGCATTTCAGGGTGGCCACGGTGGTGCAGCGGTTAGCGTTATTGCCTCACAGCAAGAGGTTCTCCAGTTCGATTCTCGGCTGGGGTGCCTTCTGTGCGGAGTCTGCATGTCCTCCCTGTGGTCATGTGGGTTTCCTCCAGGTGCTCCGGTTTCCTCCCACATCCCAAAGACATGCAGTAGGTGGATTAGACACTCTAAAATTGGCCCTAGGTGTGTGTGTGTGTGTGTGTGTGTGTGTGTGTGTGTGTGTGTGTGAGTGTGTGCCTTCTGTGGAAGGTTGGGAGCCGGGCTGGCAACTCGACACCATAAAATTTCCACTGCCAATCATGAGCAGACAAATGATCTGCTGTGGTGACCCCTAACCGGGACAAAGCCAGAAGAAGTAGAGGAAGACGCATTTTACCTGAAAAGGTTGCAATGGCAGCATTTTCACCTAGAAGCCTGCATACATCATAAGGTCATTCCACGTGGGATGAGGCTGAAATGTCTGCCTAGTTATAGTCATCCAGACTTACTTGGCAGATGGGTCGGTGTTAGCATTTTGGGGGCCCCCAGCAAAATGTCAAGTTGGGGGCCCCTAAGCACTCCTAGTCTATATATCACCCTGTCACTGCACCCTCCTAAGCAACCTTTTAGTTTCTGCTGCAAACTTTTAGGAGTAGTAAGTACAGACTGACCTGTAGCTACAACGCTCTTACAGTTCAACAGGCCTATTTACCACACGATGTTCACCCATCTCACAGACGGACATTCACACTTACTGGCATTTAGTTGTAACAGTGATACATTACATTTCTATGTGCAGGTATGGACTTAGATGAAATGGCACCCTAGGCTGACTGTTTCAGCCCACACACAAACACACACACACACACACACACACACACACACACACACACACACACACACACACACACACACACACACACACACACACACATCCTCCAGTTCTCCCCTCCATTTCCCCCATTCCTGGGCTCCCTATACCATGCACATTACTTTTTCCCCCTTTCTCACATGTTTTCTTACTCTTTAGCCTTTTCAAGGGCCATTCATGTCTTTATGCTCTGATGTGCATTTTAAAGTTGTTTTTCTTTTATTTTTACAAGGCTTTTTCATCCAGTAATGGCTTGAAAACAAATTAAGGTTAAGGAAAGAAATTCGGTGCTGCTGTTCAGCAATAGTTTTCCTTGCATTGTTTCAACACATCTTTCCTGATGAAGACAGCACAGTAATAACCATTTAGGAAATGACTCAGAAAAGCCAGGGCCCAAGAAGCCATAGGGTTATAGATGTAGTGGGGTATATTTAAAGCATTTTCCCAACCTTCTAATCCAGTGACGTCCTAAACAAAAATATGAGTAAGATAAGAATTTCAGTCTTACTTTTTTCCTTTCAGGGAAGACGTAAGTTGTGCCTAAGGCTTAATCTTGAAAGATGATACAATAGTACCTCACAATAAACTAGCAAGCCAGTTGTTGTCTGGATACATAGTTCCTATCTGAGAATGCTGCCTGCCTTCCTAACCCCCACAAAAAGACAGTCACTGCCTATGCATCCCATTATCAGCTTTATCCAAACAGGGTCAGCCTTGTTCAGGTTAAAGAGCATCATCAGAAAATTAATACATTTTTTTCTCATTTTTCCCCAACAAGCTACAGCTTTTGTGGGATCCCTACACAGTCAAGAATGATTAAGGGAGCCCCATGTATTAATTTATACCTTCTTGGGAGTGGGGACCTCCCAGACTCCATGAAGATTGAAGTGTCTGAATGTTCTGTGGTATATTTTGTGCATTACTTTTGACATATAATTACTTGTGCGATGCATTTTTATTGATATCCCAAAGAATAATGTGTGTGTCCTGGCATTATTGGGTGAATGCACAGATAAAAATCAGTGATATTTTACACACACACACACACACACACACACACACACACACACACACACACACACACACACACACACACACACACACACACACACACACACCATAGCAATACTAGTTTTGTACTTATTTCAGCAAATAACAATACATTCTGCAACATTAGTACTGCCACACCAGATCAATGAATGTTGTTTAGCAGTCGCTAAAAAGCAGCACGACTAAATCACTTTTATTTACCTGACTTTGGACTAATGCATACCTGTCACAGTCTCTGATTTCACAGACCTTCCCTGATTTTGCTCTGTTCTTTGTAAAGTTTGATGTGCTGGTAAATCATTCAAGATTACAGACAGTCAATAAATCCAGACATCAGAGTTTTATGCTTGCAGTTGTCCAAAAAAATGCACATTGGTGCAGAGGGTGTTATTCTATTCTTTTTAAGTGAATTAGAGTGATATTTAAAGCATGTTCCTGATTTTGAGCCTTTATTTTGCTATTATTTTTGGTATTGTGTTTAAATTCTTCAGCAAAGAAGTTGACTATCTGGTGTTCTACCAGTATTTATAAAAATCCCTGAAGATCAGAAGCATCAGCTCTTCTTAAAATCCAAGGTTTACCCTGAGATCAGTCTCTCTGAGCTGTGGATCTTTCTACTGCTTACTTTGCTTATGTTCATTATCACTTTTACCCTAACAATGTCATATCACTGCCCTGTGGTTAAAGAGCATAATCAGGAAATCAATACATTTTTTCCGTCATTTTCCCCAAACAGCAGTAATTTTTTGAGGTCCCCACACAGTCAAGGACGATTAAGGGGCCCCCTTGCAACCACAGATATTGCAGATACATAAAGCTGACTGTGTTGTCAGTTTTAGTGGAGAGAATTTCCACCAGCAGGATTTAACTAAACCAGGGGCACTATGTCACTGGTAAAATATGTAATGGAATTGTGAAGCCTATTATGTGATAAAACACTGTTCCTATAACCAGAGATACCTTTGAATTTTAAAGGTAATATAAAAAGAGCTATTACCCATCTGGTTTATTAAGTATACAAGATTGCTTTACTAGCTCGTTAGTTTTTACAGACATGTTACAAAATAATAAGATAACTTGCTGTGGTTGGGGGCCCCCTAGGAAAAGGGGGCCCCCAGCGACCACAGGGTTCGCTGGTGCCTAAAGCCGGCTATGCAGATGGCAGACCATCAACCTTGAAACTAGCTTTAGTTATATGTAGCTGCTGATAGACTACTTTAAACCGGAAGAGGAGCATGCAGCAGAACTAATTAAAACTAGTCAAATGGAACTAGAAAAAAATGGAACTAACAGAAGTATGTTTAACTTGAAATATTGCAACAAAGGCCCAACACCTATGATAGTAGACTAAAAATGCAAAAAAATGAAGAAGCTGTCAAGGGATTTTAGAGATTTCAAAGATGGTAACATCTTTGAATGGTGTAGAGACGATAGAAGTAACAGCAGTAAAGTTACTAATAAACATCTCTTCAACATAGCTGACTCACAGACACATACTGAATCCATTAGTTTCAGTAAGGAACCTACAAATAAGGGAATAGACTCATTAAGGAAACAAGAAACAATAAAACCCAATGGGAATACACCCAATTTTGGTAACAAGTCGATTAGAATTGAACTGGTAGCCAGTACCTCGACTGGCACTAGACCGAAAGGAGCGATTCATGCTCCTTTTTTCTATCAGTTTCCAATACCTGTGAAAGAGACTATAGGAAGGAACAACAGAACCTCGAGCCAGGAAAGGAAAAGGAAGAAAACCCAGCTATGAAATAAAAATAAAAAGGAGCATAATCCAGTGGTGAGCTTATCACAGAAAGCCTTGGATAAAACCAGAATTTAAATGTTAGAAAAAGGGCTTACCTTTATACTGTCCTTACGCTCGGACTTAAGTGAATTCATTACAGACATTATGTTGTTTGCAAGGAATGTAACTTTAAAAAGTATATTCGGAGAATGAAGGGAATCAACAGTTTAATAAGTACAAAAAAAACGAGTGTTTTTGTGCCTGTGAACAACCCACCTGTTGAGATGTTTGTTCATGTATGTAAAAATGAAGTGGGAAAACTAAGAGAAAAAAGTAGTAGTAATGGAAGTCATTTTTACAATATGACACAACAGGAAAAGGAAGCATTAATGCAACTCAAAGGTAGAGAAGATATTGTAATAAAGCCAGCTGACAAGGGTGGAGCCATCGTAGTAATGGATGCTGAATGGTATAGGCAAAAAATGCTGTTGATGCTGCAGGATGTATGCACTTACCAAGTTATAAGTAAAAGTATGCAGGGAAGGATGGCCGCACAAGCTCGAGATACCCTATATAAATTATTAATGGAGAGAAGAATAACAAAAGAACTTTTTGACTTTTTTGAGATAGCCAATCCAATGATTCAAGTTATAAGTGGGCTAGCTTAAATTCACAAGGACCCTGTGAACCCCCCACTTCGACCTATTGTGGCGGGAAGAGGATGGATGACTGAACCCTTGCCCATTTCTGTTGAAAGTACAGGCAGTTTCTTGAATAAATTGTTTGATAAGACACAAATGATGGGATCCACTGCAGAGCTGCTACTGGTGACTATGGATGATAACAACCTATTCACAGTCATTCCATATGAATATGGAATTGAAGCCATTAGAGATCTTTCTTTGAGCATGGGATACAAAGCAAATTTGATTTGATGCTTGCTTGATTTAATATTGGGCAACAACATATTTATATATGGTGATACGTGTTACCTACAAGCATGGGGAGTGTCCATGGGCACCCCGTGTGCAAACAGTTATTCTAACCTGGTACTTGCACACTGGGAGACAAGGAAGGTGCTGAATGAAACCAACCCCTGGGTCCACAATGTATTTTATTACAGATGTTTCGTGGACCATATTTTTATGCTGTGGAAGGGCAGCGAAGAGGAGTTATTATGTTTCACAGAATATCTTAATACAGCAACTGAATTTTTAAAGTTCACTGTAAACCACTCAAAGAAAGAAATAGAATTCTTAGATGTTAGCCTCTGCTATGATCTTGATCAAGGTCTAACCATTGGTATTCATAGAAAGAGTACCTGGAAAAATCACTACTTACATAGAAGTAGTATGCATCCAGGGTTTACTTTCAAAAATGTTATGGAAAATCAGATGGTTCGACTGTCAAGATTGTGTACAGAAGATGACACCTTTGATAAGGAATGTATGCTGCTATGTGAACATCTGAAAGACAGAGGCTACAGGGATAAGGAACTTACTTGAGAATCGAACCAGGTTTACTGAGCTCTACCAAAGGACGTCCATATTTTCGTAGATCAGATACATTGGTAGGAGGAAATGCAAATAATGATAGTAAACAAAAAGGAATGAACTTGCGTATAGTACAGATAGTAAGCAGATCTGTGACATTATCAAGAAATTTTAGCCGATCCTTGTGGAGGATGAGAAAATCAGAAATATTGTGGGGGTACATCCTAAGTTTGTGTTCAAAAATAAGAATAACATAAAAAGGTTACTTTGTAACAAGGATGGTTTCTCTAATAAGAATAATCAACTGAGACAAGGTGCACGTAAGTGTGGAAGATGTAAAGCATGTCATATATTGACACTAATAATTCCTTTACACATCCCATCACTAGAATGGTTTATCATTTTTGAGCTTCAGCTACCTGTAATAGTCAACATTTAGTTTACCTGGTGACCTGTCAACAGTGCCAAGCTTTTTATGTGAGGAAAATGGACCAGCATTTAAAAGACAGGGTTTTAAGATACGTAAGAGATATTTTGCATTTAGACAACAAAAACAGCCTAGCTAGACATATTATAGTTTTCCCCACACATACGTTTCGTTTCCAAGTTATAGAATTTCTACCTGTGAATACAAGAGGAGGCGATGTACAGAATCACACAGAAACTTGTGAAATTAAGTGGATTATGACTCTAAAGGCACATAGATATCCAGGTTTAAATGCAATGGTTCCTTTAAAACCAATGTTGAAGAATAGGCGCTTAACTATTGGTTAAATCTTAGGGGCTTGTCTCCAGTTCATTCAGACTACTGGATACATCTTGATTAGATACTAGGAAGGTGTGTCTCATAAAAAAAAACAAATTGATTGGTTAACATCGATATATCTAATTCACCAAACTCAAAGTATTTTATGATCTGAAGAAGGCAACTTTGCCAAAAGCACTTATCGTACTTTGAATCAACAACCTGGGAATTTTGATTTTATTTACCAACTGGTTTTAATACTTCAATAAAAGGAACAATTTTAGAATTTTATAGCTGTGGTGGTGAATTCAGGTTTTTTTCTAGTTCTTTACTGAAAAGAATATGAAGTAGTCTGTATTCACAGAGTTAGGAAACAGTATCATATTATTCAAGTAGAAACACAAACTCTCTTTGGAAAGAAAGCTCATCCTGTTACTGTAGGTCTCAGATTAACACATGATAATATAATAGGGAAAGACCTTCCCACTTTACAGATTTGTGGAGACAACGGGAAGGAGGTATTCCTATCAAATAACACCTTCTCAGTGTGGAAGGAGGGATCAGCAAATGAATAAGGATATAGCTATACCTCTGCCGCACCTGAAGGAAGTGGGGAATAGCCACTAGCCTTATTCATAACAGAACAGGAATTCATAAAATATCATGAAATAGTGTTATAAAGGCATAAAGTTATAACAACTTGGCTAAGGATACAGAGAGAAAAATAAACTGCACCATTTAAAAAGATATGTCAACATGTACCTGTGGCAGAACAGGGTAGAACGAGTACAAAGAAAGGAGTTAACGTAGCAAAATATTGCAGACTGAAAGTGTTACAAAGCAATGAGTAGAAATGACATTGTAGCCTGAATGTGCTGAAAAGCAGGAAGTAGTAGCAACCAGAAGAAATCACACATTGAGAGGGTGGATTCCAACTATGGAAAATGCACAGCCTTAGTAGATTTCTAAACTTTCTGTCAAACTAAAACAGAAAGCTCCAGAAATAGAGAATGCTAAGCAGCAGGTGAGCGAAGCAGAAGAAAAAACTAACAATAAGAAAAACTTCATTAGTATAGAAAAATGGGAAGAAACCATATATGATCAGAGTCTTAAACAAATTTCTATTAGTGCAGACAGAAAACTCATGTAAAAGAAGTTTGTAGGCTAGCGGCATCTCTAAGGAAGGAATAAAGTAAAAGTGAAGGCAATGGTTCTGTGATACTCTATGCAAGGGCAGAACGACCTACAGAGGAAAAGACAAAGGAAAGAGAAGCCCATATCGAGCATCAAGATAACCTCGAAGGGCAGTAATGATATTCTGTTAAACCAACATGCAGGAATATTAAACAGAAGAAAGAATGTCTTATGTGTCAAGTCTCAATGTATGATTTCTTCTCTGCAGTTCTTCTGGTTGCTACTACTTCCTGCTTTTCAGCACATTCAAGCTGCAATGTCATTTCTACTCATTGCTTTGTAAGTTTATAAAAGAAAAGAAGAAGAAAATAAGTTAGATAGATAGATACAGGTGACACTAGAGAATATTGCTATGAGTCATCTTTCTTAGGAGAAGAGATAGATACTGAGAATCCAGTGCATGGGGTGGTAGGCGTGGAGACAATGCCTTCTACTTCACAACGAGCTAACCCTGAGGAAACTTCAGAGCTGACTGACCACTATGAAAGTCAGATGAACTTAAGAAAGGTACAATGAGAAGAGAATAGAGCACATTCATTTTAATTATGCAATTCCTTCATGGCTATGAAATACACCATATGTTCTTAATAAGATCTCATACACAATATCAGTCACTTTTTTAGATTACGTTTTGGCAACTTCACCACAGTTTTCACCCATGGTGTCAACATGGATTCCATAAATGATGTGAAAATTGTTCACAGTCATTTTGAGAACTGCAGCAGGCGTTTTACCTGGAGACTTGATAACAGATGTTAAAACATCCACATTTTCCAAGTATTGTACCATATCATTTAATGCTGATAATGCATAATTCTTATGGTCTTAAACTTCTGATAAGCCTTGAATTTTTGCAGTAGATTTGATTTTTTAAATAGCTAACAAAGTGTTGTTGCTCTTTGAACAGTCTGCTCTACTCACTTGCTCCAGCACTTTCAGCATTTGCATAAAATTTCTCCCAAGTAGACTTGGGCTTTCTGAATATCATCAGCAGACAAAGCCATTGCAAGTCAAGTAAAAAAAAAAGGCAAAAAAAAAACCCAATAAAACAATTTACCAAAAATCCTGCTGCTACAATTTAAGTACTGCAAGAGAAAATATAGGTATAGTTGTAAGAGAAGAAATTGTACAAAATGTTTTGACTTTCCACCCATATTACAAAATTACTTAGTGCACAGAAAAAGTAAGGACAAAGAGGAAGTAGTACATCAGCTATTACTGCCCAAGCCTTGATCATGTATTAGGGGCATTGCTAGGAATGGACAAGAATAAAACACTTGATTCCTAGCAACTTGTTACTGGCCAGAAATAATGAAAAAAAAACTGAGAACTTCTGTGCTAGATGCATGAATATCAGAAGGCAGCCCTTCACAAGTACTTTGATCCTTTGCACGAAAGTCTCTCACAAAGGTGCCATTTTAAGGTATTGCTATGGATACTTTGGGGCCTTTAGTAAAATTCAGCAGTGGGTTTCAATACATTTAGGTTATTTTGGACAATGTATTCTCCCACTGGTATCTAATGCTCAGCTTATAGCTAGGAAGTTACTCTTGTTATTTTCTCGATTAGGGAAACCTAAGGAAATATTCACCAACCAGGGCACTGCTCCATTAATGTCCAGAATAATGCAATAATGCAACAATTAAGGTAATGCCAGGCAATACAAATTCAGACAACACCAAACTCAAAACAGTTTCAAGAAAAATCTTCATATTCATCTAACTCAAAAGTCTGTCACTGCCTTTCCTAGCCTGGATAATCAGTTACCCCCCCCCCCATTCCTTCTGTCAAACCACGTATATTGTCTTTTTATCAGCAATTCTAGAATTGTGCTGTTTCTATAACTTCTATTCTGTAACTATGACCATGCAGATTAACAATGCAATCCCCCTCACCCACTTTAACACTCAGTCCTCTAGATCTTTCCACATTACAGAACATATGATCTCTGTTAACACTAACTATTGACTTCTTTCTCTTCTTGGGCAACTTCTCCCCTTCTCTCTTCTACAAATGACTTACCCAAACTACTCCTTTTTCACTTCAATGCCTCCCTTTTTGATGTTTCCATCTTTGATAACTACTACTTATTAAACAAACCTAGCCTGTATTATATTACTTATAGTTTTAATCATGTTTATAATTCAGCTATAATACTTTTCCAATTGCTTAACTCAATCTTTGATTTATGCCTTAATGCTTGCCACCCTCATTTTAGTGATTTTCTCATCATAGCTGATGTACCTTTTCTTCCCATCCCAACAAATATGTATGCTAATATTGCTTTATTTAACCTCTCTTTATATGACCACTTATACCAACCTATCTCTAATGAGTATAGTTTTCTCACTTAATATTTATTTTAAGAATGTTGTTGCAACTGCTAATACAAATTCACAATGGATTTATTTTATCTTCAGATAATGTTTACTCTTATGTGTACTGCTGCAAATTTTGATATTAATCACTTTTATCGAGGTTACCTTCCAGTCATTGTTCATAGGTTCATAGGTAGGTACTAGGCTATTGGCACTAGGGCCTATATAAGCCTAGCCAAACAGTACCCTGGCTTTTGCCACCCAAGAAAATTATTTTCCTGTGCCCCTGTCAGGCAGAGCCACAGAAGTGATCCCCGGGGTGAATTTACTATCTCCCATCCATTCATCAAGATTGTTCTTGAAGAGTGCTAATGAGGAGCTTTGCTTGATATAGATAGGTAGTTTATTCCAGAGTATGGGAAGTCTCTGGGACAGGAATCTACCCCTCCAGCATGTTCTGTTTATTGTGGTGACAAGATATAGGTCCCTACAGCATGTAGCTCGGAGGGACTGGGATGTCTTTATGTGGAGCATGTCCAACAGCTCTGGGTTTGACATAGCTTTGTATGTTAGGCAGAGACCACCTCTGAGTAGGCGATATGCAACACAGTAAAGCTGGAGTTTTTTGAGACGGTCTGCGTATGGCATCTGTTTGAGGCCGGTAATCCTCTTTGTGAGGTACTTCTGTGGCCTTTCCAGCTGTTGTAGATGTCTTGTGTGGTACATACTAAAAGGGATGTTGTACTCTATAATGGGTCTAATGAGTGATGAGTAGAGGGGAACAATGACCTCTTTTTTCCTGGATGAGAAACCTTTTGTGATGAGGTGTGCCATGTAGAAGGATTTCCTGACTACTGTGGCAATGTGATTATCAAAGGAGAGACTAGTGTCCACCTTTGTCCCAAGGTCTCTTATCACACTTTCGGTGTTAAGTAGGCTACCGCCTATGTGGTAGTTCATGGGTACAGAGTTTTTACCAAAAGGGATGACAATGCGCTTTTTGGCATTGAGCTTGAGACCATGGCTTTGGCACCTGGCATCTGTCTCAGTGAGGCCCTTTTGTAGGATGTCCACATCATTAGGAGTTTTGATTATGGCTCCTAGTTTGCAGACATCTGCGAACTTTGTTAGCCAAATACCTTCAGTGTTAGCCTGTACTTCAGAGAAGTAGATACCAAACAGGAGAGGACCTAGGACTGAACCCTGTGGTACTCCACTTGTCACTGGTCTGAAGTTGGATTCAGAGTCTCCTACTTTCACAGTGTGGGTTCTGTCAGTAAGCTGGTTGGCAACCCATCATGTGACATAGGGATTTATACCTAGTTTAGTGAGTTTATCTATAATTCCAGAGTGGGGGATGGTGTTGAAAGCCTTGGCAAGATCTAGATAGGCTTTGTGAACTACCTTACCATCATCTACGGCTTTGGTGACCCCTTCAAAGACGTCTGTCAGGTTTAGGAGACATGATCTGCCTTTTTCAAACCCGAACTGGGTAGGGTCCAGAGTTTGGACATTACCAATGTCATTGTTTATAAATTCCATGATGATACATTCCATAGCCTTGCAGACCAGGCTCATCAGGCTAATGGGGTGGTAGTTCCTGGGGTCCATGGAGGCTCCCCCTTTGTGGAATGGGATAACCGTTGCTGTGCGCCATTCAATGGGCACAAAGCCTGAGGTGAGGTTATGATTGAACATGGTTCTAAGGTGCGGTGCCAGTTCGTTCTGTAGTTCATGCAGAACACAGCCTGGGATGTTTTCAGGTCCCATGGATGCTGTGTTCTTGGCTTTGGAGAGTGTGTTTTTTACCTGTGCAGCTGTGATTACAGGAACTTTGCATTCTTCTGGTATAGAGATGGGCCCTTTAGAGGATGAGAGAGGGGTAAAGTTAGCACTGAACCTATCTGCCAGGATGTTGGCAATATCAGTTGGTTCTGTATATTTAGTGCCATTGTGCTGTAACTCAGAGCAGATCTGAGTGTTGCCATTGAGATTCTTGACATAGCTATAGAATGCTTTGTGGTTGTCTTTAGAATCAGTGGCGATTTTGTTTTTGTAACTAGCTTTGGAGGATTTTATGAGGGATCTCAGCTTCTTACTGAGGCTGACCACAGAGTTCCTCCAATCATGGGATTTTACTCTTTTTTTGCAACAGTTTCTTTCTTCTGTTGTAGAGTTTGTTTATTGCAGGGGACCACCAGATTGGCTTCCTTTTCTTGAAGGATAGCATCTTGGTTCTGTTAGGGATTGCATGATCCATGCACTCATGTAAGTGCTTATAAAGTCCAATTGTATAGGATTCAGCAGTCGTACCTCTATTGTCCATCAGCATGGGTGTCGTGAAGTTTGCCATTTCTGTCTTAAGAAGTGTGAAGTTGGCTTTGGAGAAAATTTTTACAGTGGTTTCCCTAATGGGGGGTGGAGGTGGGATGTGGCTGTCTAGGGTGATTTGCTTGTGGTCAGATCTGACCAACGAGGAATTGACCTCTGGTGTGGAACACCAGTTGCCCATATTGGTAATGACCAGGTCTAGGATATTGCTGCCCCTGGTGGGGGTTTGGATAAGTTGATACAAGGCGGTGAAATTTATGAATTCCAGAAAACGTTGAGCACAAGATTTGGTACATGAGTAGTTTTGCCAGTTAATGGTGGGTAGTTGAAATCGCCCATTATTAGGGTGTTAGGTTGCACTCTAATATTTTCCAGTGTATCAAGAAATGAGGAGTGGGAATCCTGGAGCATGGTGGGGGATCTGTAGCAAGCTACAATTTGGATTGCGGTCTTGCCCAGAGTTAGTTGCACTTGGATAATCTCGGATGCATTTTGCTGAGCAACTAGCCTGGAGGTGTGGATATCCTTAATGAATATGGACACGCCTCCACCTTTAGTGCTTCGGTCTAGGTTAGATGGCCGAAAGGTGTGGTATGAATTATAGCCTGGTAATGCAGGTATGCTCTCTGGAGCCTTGAACCAGGTCTCTGTCACTGTCACTGCATAGTTCTCCATTTTAAGGAGTGCCTCGAGTGAGTGCATTTTGAGGTTTAGGCTTCTAGCATTAAGTAGCACTACCCTCAGATTTTGCTTGCTTGTACCTGTTACAGTGGTGAATTTGTCATTTGAATCTTGCCTAAAAAAAGGCACTATAGGGGTGGCAAGAGCCTTAGCCAGTATCCGGAATCCCAAGGGCGACAGGTGCAGGCCATCTCTGGCAAAGCATCGTGGTTTGTCGATCATGTTATCCCAGGCAGACAGATACTGGATCCCCTTAGAATGACACCAGAAGCTTAGCCAATTGTTGAAGTTAATAATTTTGTCCTTGTACTGTGGTATAAATCTGGGTGATGGCAGGATGCTACTCAGGGCTAGGGTCATACCAGCCTTGGCTACAAGATCAGACAGCTCCTCCAGATCTCTTTTCATGTAGTCCACGGAGGTACGTCTCAGGTCTTTCACACCAACATGGACAATGACAGAGTCATATTTGTACTTGTTGTGGCGTGACCTGAGTGCATGCATTATGTGGTGGATCCTGGCCCCTGACAGGCAGCTGACAGTAACTTTCTCCTTGTTTAGCCTGGTGAGTGGAACATCAGTGTGCCTGACTATAGAGTCATCTATGACTAGAATGTTGGATACAATGTTATGCCTTATGGGCTGTGGTTGAATGGCACACTGAGTTTGTGGGCTATGTGTCATTTGGGTTGTGTTGGGGGGTGGAGGTTGCTTGTGTTTCTGCTTTGGAGGTCCCTGTTGCTTGGGTAGATTTTTTGAGAGCCTCCATGAATGTAGGTGTGTGTTTTGTGTTTCTATATATGTGTTTTGGTGGTATAGGTTTTGAGGGACTATGTGATAAGTGTGATGTGGTGCAAGTGTTTACCTTCTCTTCTTGACTGTCTAGTCCAGTCTTGGGTGAAGAGAGCTTTGCTTCCAGATTGGCTATATAAGTGCATCTCTCACAGGTTGTAGTTTTGGGTGGTAGGAGGAGAGGGTTGTCTACATGAGGCAATTGCTGCATTGCCCCAAGACGCCCAGATTCATCAGGTAGACAGAAAAAAAACACTGGGAGCTGACCCTTAGACATGCCTGGATAGGTGCTTATTTATTAAGTACTAAAAACTGTTATCCTCTAGACAAGTGAGGAAAGTTGAGTGCTGTAGTAACTTGTAGCTTATTTAGTGCTTACAATGAGTTCTGAACAAGTGCTGAGTTCAAAGAAACAGATTTGAGTGCTGAAACTAGAAAACTGGCTAGTTCTAAGAAACAAAATTAAGATAGAAGGCTTTCCTCCAACACAGAAAGGCTTGGGGGTTCAGAAGCTTACAAACAGTCCTGGATAGAGCAAATCTGTATCTGGACTAGATGACTTACAGGAAAGGCAGGAAACAGGCTTAAAATATATATATATATTTTTTTGTAAAGTGGAAAGGGGAAAGGAGGAGCAGAAGCTAACTGGGTTGGCCTTCTCAAATGTTGTCCCTGGATTAGGTAGAATGAGGTAATGACACTAGACTGGGAGGAGTGTCCCAGATCAAATTTACAGCAGGGGTGGGTATAAAAACAGGATACCAATGGGGAGGGAGGGTGAGAAACAAAAGTCAGAACAAACATACCCAACCAGATGCTTAACAATTGTAGAAAATTCAACTTAATACCTCACACACAGTGAGTAAAATAAAAGTACTATAAATAACTCAGAAATAAGCGAAAAACAGGATACTTAATGTTATATATCACAGATTACTTAGCTCAGAGCCCTTTCTCCGACTTCCTCCAATTAGCTCTGTGTGAAATGGCAGAAACATTCACAAGTTAACTTCTTAAGCAACAAAGCTGAAACCTGAAAAAACTTTAAAAAAAGCTTGGAAGAACCACTGAGATTACTCCAAGGTGTAGTCCAGGCAACTCCAGTCAACCAATGACCACAAACAATTTACTCTCACTGAAATGCTATACTGGCTTTGGCTAAGCTATGATGGCCTGGAACATATGTTCAGACACACAGCCTCTACTAACAAACAACTAGGCCCAAAACACAAGCCTGAATATGGAGAATGCTACACTACCAACATTGCCTGACTGTGTAATCTCTATACTAGAAGTGTAGCTAGGGCAGGGTAATAGGGGCAATTGCCCTGGGCGCAAAGGATTGGTGGAGTGATCAGCCATCCTTCATCACTATCTCTTTCACTTTAGTGCAATACCATCCCCGTGTGTAGTGTAAACTGTAGAATCTATTTGCTACAGTTTAATAGAAAAAGTGTTTTTTAACTAAGATGTGAGCACCATAGTACTCCATGAAGCAGGGTATAAACTGTATCAACTGTTTGCTACATTTGTAGCAAGCAGTTTGCTACAGTTTAAAAGAAGACTTATTTTTTTAAACTAATGCATAAACACTGTAGCACTCTGTGCAGGCAGGGAATAAATTGTAGCGACTGTTTGCTGCATTTGTAGCAAGCATTGTGCTACAGTTTAAAAGCATTTTTTTAAATAGATATACATCCAGAGTGGAAGGAAGATCAGGGCAGGGCACAGAAATGGGACCTGAATGGCTGAGGCAGGAGGGGGGGGGGGGTGAGTGTCATTCATCTGGCTATCTGGTGTTCCAGTAGAAGAAATGGCAGGTTTTTTTTCTCTTGAATGGAAGGGCTGGCGGGGGTGGATCTAACAGTAATAAGCCATACAGAGATTGGATTAATGCACCCCCCCCCTTTTTTTTTTTAATTTTGCTCTTCACTTGAAGAGCAAAGGGGTGGAGCAGTGGTTTATTCTACTGGCACAGGGCACTGGTAGAGCCAGCTACACTTCTTACTACACTTCAAATATGTTTGTACTCAAAGTGTCTGCTATAATCCATTTGTAAGTTTTTCTTTCTCCATATATGCTTATGGAGCTTTTCTCCTGTGGCATTTGCTGAAAACAGGTCTTTCACAGACCCTCCATTATCCAAATGAAATGTGTAAATATATAATAAATAAACCAGTGTACCATCTATAGACAAATAGACTGTTGAAGTTTTTTAATTGAACAATAAAAGTCATGCTAAGTAAAGTTATTGACAATTATGGTAAAAACTGGGACCAATTAATAGCATGCCTCCTGTTTGCCATTAAATACAAGTCTCAACAGGGTATAGTACTTTCAAGCTACCATACGGCATGCACTTTTGTGTGCTAATAGATATTGCCAGAAAAGTTTGGGAGAATAGAAAATCCTATTTAAAAGTGTTACAAAACACTATACCAACTTACAAGATTGGCTAAAAGTAATAATTTCCATCACAGAAGAACACATGAAAAAAGCTTGAGGTATACAAGGGGTATATAACAAAAATGCAAGGGCCAGGGAATTCAAAGATAAAGATGAGGTGTTAATTTTGCCCCCCCACACACACACACACACACACACACACACACAAATGTAATTATATAAATTACAGAGATATTCAGGTTGGTAACACAGAAAATTTTAATTATATACACAACAGATATATTCAGGTTAGTAACACAGAACATTTTAATTATATAAACTACAGAGATATTCAGGTTGGTAAGAGAAGGCCAAAAGCAGACATACCACATTAATGTTCTAAAACCAAGAAAAGACATGCAGAACTCTTTTTAGGTTCATAGATTTATAGGTGTGTACTAGGCTAACAACCACAAGGGCCTTTTTAAGCCTAGCCATGCATGCCAAATCACGACAAGTTCTGGTACCCTTGATAAGTGTAAGCAGGGGCTTGGAAGATGAAACATATACAAGCAGGGGCCCAGGATATGGACCATTTACAGGCTGCCTGTGTCCATTAGAGTCATAGGTGCCAAACTAGTAATTAGCTTAATGGCATAAACTGATAGTTTTGGTGAAGAAAGAAACCTGGCCTCTACACCTGCAGTACACTTAGATGGCACACTATCTAATCCACAGAAATAAAAAACAAAGAAGTTTTCATTAAGAAACAAGGATTTGTTTTCAAAGCTACCTGACAGAACAAGCCTGTTTCAGTACCATACTGAGACCATTTCAGCAGAAAAGGTTAACTTAAAACTTTACAAAATACCAACCAGCATCACAAAATGGCTGTGCAAAAGACATTAAAAATGCTTAAGATGTGGGATAACAGAGGAGTAGAAAAGTGACTGGAACATCCCTCTAGTGTTAATCTCAGACTGATGGAACAGTCAGGTAAGTTATTTAATGATTTTAGGAAGCTGAACAGTATTATGAAATTTGACAGCTACCAAGTGCCTAGGATTGCTGAACTAGTAGAAAAATTGGGGAAAGCAAAATGCTTGACCACATTAAACTTAAAAAAGGATCCTGGCAGATTCCTGTAATAGCTGAGGCCAGAGAAAACATAGCTTTTTTTAACTACAAGGGGCTTATCCAGTATATTGTCCTTGAATGTGGGCATGAATTGTGACCTTTAAGAAAATGAATATACAGAGTCCAAAAGCCCTGTGTCAGATATGCTACAGCTTGCCCAGATAATGTCATAATGCATGCTGAGGGCTAAGGCTCCCTTCCGGCTAAGGCACAAGGTGCATGAGACTTAAAGACACAAGCCAGGTTAACTGTTAATATCTCTAAGATCAAGTTAGGCATGAAAGATGCAGAATATTTAGAGAATATAACAGGCAGGGGAATTGTTAGACCACAGAAAGAAAAAAAAAAACAGGAGGCAGTGAGAAATTGACCTGTTCCATACACTAAAAGGCAAATGAGGGCATATTTGGTGGTTAGCCGGGTACTACTGAAATATTACATTCCATTTTGCATCAATCGTATGCTGTCCAGCTTTACCTGTGTGTGTTAATCTTAACCCTACTCCTGCCCCAGTCCCAACCCTACATATTAGGGTGTTAAATATGCTTTCCCTAACAGAACCACTATCCAGACAGATTATGTCTGTAGTCACTTTTTTAAATGACTCATCAGAAAAGGAAATGTTTTCCTTTTTTTGATCCGTTTATTGGTTTGAGAAAATAGTAGTTCAATGAAAGGTAAATTTGTGCATGCAATCAGTAGTTTTGAGAGTTATTAGACAAATGCTAACAGATTTTTAAGATTTAAATGCTCCTCTTCATGCACGAATATTGATTTTCTGGATATACATCTGTGCAGGTTAGATAATGGTGATGTACATATGAAAGAATATCTAAAGGATGTAAGGAAGAACATGTACTTACATGGAACTTGCATGCACCCTCCATATATGTTTAAAAACATTACAAAGGGTCAAATGCTACATAAGTAATGTTTGAATACCGAGAATGACATTTTTTATAATCAAGTTAAGTGATTTTGAACATAGTAGCTATGACTATAATGTTTTCTGACATCAAGACACACATGCACACATTTTCAGTGATACTGGTCGAAATTTAACCGAAGTACATCATTTATAGCATTTCCAAAATATCAAGGTTATGATGACATAACAAACACTCTATGGCTTTGAAAGATATTATTAATAAAAATTGGCATATATTAAACACATTGGAACAAGTGAGGAAATTAATTTCAACTAAACCCAATTTTGGCGATAAGACAGCACATAATTTAAAGAGCTTATTCTGTTATATAGAGCAGCAAAATGCTGGATATCACTGACACAGTACTAGAAAGGGTACTTCTCCTTTTTATAAGTGTATTTTTGTAAATTCATTATAAAAAGAAATATGTTTACACATCCAGTCTCACATAAGATTTTTATAACAACAGTTATAAGGGTTATGACTTGGAACATTTGGTATACATAGCCCAATGTTAAATGTGCACATCCTTTTATGTAGGTAAAATATATTGTAAATTAAAGGAATGCATTTGTAAGCACCTTTCTGAAATTAGGAGAAATATCCAAACAAATGCACTTTTTAAATACACTTCTGAGAGGGATACTACACACTGGTTTAAGTTTATTCTTCTAGAAAATATTAGACAATCCATTAGGGGTAGGGATGTCACCAGAAAAGCAGAGAATGTGGAGTATTAGTGGATAACTATATGCAGTGCTTTTTTTGTAAACAAATAGGTGGTGGTATGCATATGTTGCGTTTGGGTCAACCCCCCCCCCCCCAACGCAGCCATTCCAGTGCCTCATTATTTGTCTACTTCTCTCCAGTTACCATAAACACTGTTCAAAACTCTCAGTGTGCATATTGCTTTCTGCTTTACTTCTACAATGATTACAGATATTTGGATTTAATTTAAAACTTGTATTTCAAAATTTCCAGCACAAACACTGATAGACATTTGCTAAACAAAGCAATATAGTCTCACAATGTAAACAAACTTAGCATTAAAACTTCTGTGACTTTGAAACTCACATTCATTAAAGAGCATTGAAGCCCACATTCAAAGAAAATATATCTGGCCAGTGGCAAATTAAGTTTAGCTTTGAGCTATTTTGAAATCATAGACCCCTTGTACACATTTTAGGGACCATGCAAAATTTCTTTGATTCACCTTCCTGATTGTATTAAATTATAATATATAATAATTAAATTATATCTCTTGTATAATACACCACCACTTATTAGAACATGTTTTAAATTTATACCCAATAAGCAAAAAAACAAAACATATGAACCAATAATGCCAAAACTGCCCAATTCAGAACATTTCAACCATAAAAGGCCACTCAAACTTCTGTCATTACAACCCACCAATATCAGTCAATATGCAAAGTCTCTGCAGAAGTAAAAGTCATCTGAATAATTCTGCATTAAAGAGATCTGATTGTAACTAATGAAAAGGTTGCTGCTAGCAAAACAATTTATATTTAAGTATTTCATCTACAAATTCATTGCTTGCTGCCCTTAAAGAATAAATTGCCTATGTTACATTAAAAATGATAAG
The DNA here is from genome assembly GCF_019279795.1 of Protopterus annectens. Lineage (NCBI taxonomy): Eukaryota > Metazoa > Chordata > Ceratodontiformes > Protopteridae > Protopterus > Protopterus annectens. Next base: position 314,861,840 of record NC_056738.1, read on the forward strand.
CTAGTTATATTGCAATAGGGAATGGATGGAAAACTAAAATAGGTTCATGGTTACTAGGCATCTTATCCAAAGGAGGACATACTCAGTATGGCAGCACCCCCACCCTCTTAAAATCAAACACAGTATCAGCAATCCATCTATATATGGTGGGAATAGAACCCACAGCCTTCTACATCAAAACAAAAGTATGCTACCTGCTGTGCTACTAGCACTGCTTTAAAACTCTAAACACACAACAGTGATATCATTTGCTAAGAAAAACAGTTGCATATTTTGGGTAGAGGATTCGGGCTTGTTTCCTCTAGCTAAGGTACAGGGCTTGAGCCTAAGCAAATTAATAACCACCTGCTAACCCTAACCAGGGCATTTCACTGTCTCACACACACACCTCAACCTTTTAATGCAAGAAATCTGGACAAAGTCTAAAATAAATAGGAACAGAGTATAAATACTTTGCTCATGAACTTAGAAAATTGCTAGAACAACAGGATTTGTGTTATTATAGCTTTTTCTAAAGGATATGAAGTCTAAACCTCAAATATCTGTCATTATTTAGCGACTTCAATCTTTTTATGAGTAAAAAACAAAAATATGGGGCAAAAATCTGGGCATTCTGCAAAAACCTGGGGAGCTGAGGGGTGTGCTATCTATCTCTTACACACACACACACACACACACACACACACACACACACACACACACACACACACACACACACACCATACCTCTCAACCTCTTAGCACAAGAAGTATGGGCAAAGCCTGTCATAATGGGGGGACAAAGGCCCAAAACTAGGGACACATTTTAAATATTGCTGTTATAAATTCAGAAAGTTGCTAGAATAACAAGATTTGTGTTAGAATGCATTTTCTAAAAAATATGAAGTCTGAAACTAAACTCAAATGCATTCCTTTAGGTAGTAACTTTAATCCTTAGATCATCCAGGTGATTTCTCAAAAAAAAAAGACAATTTTTAGGAGGAACAGACCAGAAATATAAGGCAAATATCTGGACATTCTGTGAAAATCTGTACAGTTGAGAGGTATTACACACATGTACATCCCTACCTCCATCTTAGACCCCCCCATACCTCTCAACCTTTTAGAGCAAGAAATCTGGATAAAGGCATACATAATGGGGGGACAAATGTCCCAAAAATAGGGACACCTTTTAAATATTGCTCTTACAAACTTAGAAAGTTGATAGAACAACGAGTTTTGCATTAGTATGAACTTTCTGAAGGATATGAAGCCTAAAGCTCAAATGTCTGCCATTATTTGCTGTCTTAATCCTCAATGATTTGCCAGGGATTGCCAGAAAAACACAGTTTTAGGAGAAACAGACCATGGATGTGACACTAAAATCTTGACATTCTGCGAACATCTGGACTAGAACCTTGTAAAAAAGCCTTGAGTTTACTTGCCCTAAGTAAAGTAGTTAGTTCCGCAGACTTGGGGCCAGATAGACAAAAGAAATCTTTCCAATGTTTCAGTACTGGTTCTGTGACAACTAGCCGACACTCACCTGATGCAAACAGGAATGTAAGGCAACAACAGCTAAATGAAATTGGGGCGACCCATGTCACACAAAAATTGTGATGAACCATACCACACAGGGAATATGAGATCTTGAAAACAGAGCTAACTATAACAGACTGCCTGTCTAAATTGTATAGTACAGGGGTAATATGACAAAACCTGAAAAATCTATTTAAAATGCTGGCCTAAGAATTCAGGCTTATTGCAAGCTGAAAAGATTCATATACAAGAGCCCATGGAATAGATATTTATTATTTTTATTTTACATTTGTTAACCGGGAAATTCCGACTGGACCAGGTCCATTTTCAGCGGAGGCCCGGGGAGAAAAGCTTCAACATCAATTTATACAAATACAGTACATCCAGCATAATACACAAAACAGGTTACATAATGTATGCTGAGCATAGTAATATAACAAGAATTAATAAAAACACTCCAGGTAAAAAGATATAGAACATGGGTAAAAAGACAATGTCAGTCATACATTGGTAAGAAAAGAAAATATATCAAGTAAGATTTTACAGTTAAAAGTGCCCTTTCAGATGACCAAGCCTACAGGGGATCAGAGCTCCAGCATGTGACCAGAGAGGAATTTGGGGAGTTAATAGTAGTATGGGTAGGGTTACATGATACAAGGGCATAACCAGGTACTAAGAAGGTGCAATTTGAGGGAGTTTTTGAATATGGATATGGAGGGGGCAGTGGACACGGATAGGGGAAGAGAGTTCCAATTTCTGGCAACGGTGTGGGAGTAGAGCACTTTCCCTGCATTATAGCACCTCAGTAGAGAAGACATGTTAAAACAACTGCTGGGCAGTACTAGACAGTACAAATGGACATGTCAGGACTGAAAGCATATAAAACCAAGGCCTGCTTGGATGCTATTAATATACCTGGATTCAGATCAATTGTTTGCTTGTGCTACAGAGACTGTGGGATGACTTCAAGCACTTTCTGGACTTCAACAAAATACCAAAGGACTGTTCTTTTTTCACAACAATAAATATACTATATTGCTTGTTCATATGATACAGCAAAATAAACAGTGGAAAGAGTCAGGTACTTTGGGATATCCATTATGAGAGACTGCAATACTTCTGCACAAGAACATAGAAAGGAATACTGCAATCTAACAAAGATTTGGCCAGATAGAAGACCTTCAACATATTTTTCTTAAGCTTCAGTTTTCGTTGTTATCCATTTTACTTACATAGATTACAAAGAACATGATTATTAATGTGTAGCTTATAGATGTAGTCTCACATCTGCATTATTTTTGTACTATGTATTTTCACTTCTGTGCCTCATACAACTGATTCTTCCAGCTTACATTCTTTTGAAAAAATGCAGATTATTTGCTTTAGTCTTAGTCAATAAGAAGATGTCTGTGCTCCTTAGGCAGTTTAAAACAAATGTAGTTACGTCTGCTCTTGCTCACGCATGGCAGTGACTAATCAGCCAGGCAAAACAAGTGGAAACAAGAGTGAAGCAAAACAGATTTTTTAAACAAAAGATGCATTCTCAGTGATAAACTATCAACATGCTAAATTTGCAGACAGCATTGTTGTGTCTGCTTATTTATTAAACTTTATAAATTCATTTTGCTAATTTCCAGTATCTCCCTCATAAAAGTGTCATCAGTTACACTCAGAAGTTTTCTTTACAAACCTTTATGTGTTGAAACCTGTTTAAGTTCTTAAAGCATTTCACCGTGCATCCTAGGAAACCATGTTCATTTCTGCTTACAGAGAAATTTCCCTGTCTGCACTTTATGTATTTTGCCTTATTTATAAAGCTGCTAAGTAATCCTCTTAAAAATCGTCTACAGCTGTGACCTTTAAGTTAGCCCTCTTTGTTGAAGGTTTAACTTCCAGCTTTTTAACACAGACCTGTGATTAAATGTTTATGATAAAATTGACTGATACTAATACTGTGTTTGCATATAAGGCTTACATATGCATCATGTATGAATACAAAGTCATTGTGCTTAAACAGAGAAAAATGCATTGCACACTTGTTACCAAAAAGCTAAACTGTCTTGGATGTTAATGATTAATAACATATTGGGAGTCTTTACTGAATTCAGTACATTTTTAAACTATTTCTCTCAGTAACCTGCATTACAGTTATTGATTTCTGCCTAACCTACCTACTTCTTATACACAAACACACATACAGATCTACCTACTTCTTATACATACACACACACACACACACACACACACACACGCACACACGCACACACGCACACACTCCTCTTAGAAACTTAAACACACACACACACACCTACCACTCACTTGTCTGGTTGCGGTGCACAGTCCAAACGTCTTCAGGAATTCAAATTCTGCGTGCGCGGACCAGGAAAATGTAAACGATCGGTCACACATCGCACTGTCGCAGAAGGTCTTCTGAGTCTGTGTGACCCGATGTGAAGAGTGTTCTTAAAGAAGAACGCCCTTAAAAAAGAAAGTTTTTTTTTTTTTTTTTTTTTTGTTTTTTTAAAGAAACAGAGCAGCAGAGGTGCCGGTATGCCATACCAGCATGTACCAGCCAAAAAAAAAAGCCCTGACTATATTAGCAGCCGATATGATACCACCTGATTTGAATGGCTTAAATACTTTAAAGCCCATTTTAAAGAAACTAAGTCTATGCTATTAACTGTTATTTGTTGACCAATGAACATCCTAGGTTTTGAACATGTGACCTTTAATGCATTTATAAGTGATACATGAAGTTCATTGTTTACACCTGAAGAAGCTTTGTGTGCTTGTGCTAATTAAAGTTTTACTTAGCAGATACCATTGTTATGATTCCATCATGGTGACTGGACTCAGCCTGTCATTTTTCTGCAGCTTGGTTGCTTTGGTTAGACTCGTCTTTGATCACTAAGTGTCCCTGTTGCTTATATTTTCATACCCCAGGCAGACTCCAAATAATTTTTCCTCAGGTAGATGACAGATGTTAGAGGTGTGATAGGGAAGAAGTATGTAACTGGGAACATATGTTTTGGGAATGCAATGAATTGGAAGACTTTAAAAATTCCCAACAGAGTACTCTATCAGAAATATTGGGTCAGCAAATGGGTGTAACTAAGGCAATTATTTTTTGAGCTGGGTTACAGGATCTGAATTGCCTAGACATAGTAAGGCCTTGTTAAATTTAATTTTGGTGGCTTCCAAAAAATCAGTTACTAGAAGAAAGAAATCAAAGTCTAAACCAACTGTAATTAAAGTAGTGAATATTGTAACAAAAATAAAACAAATGGAAGTGGGATATTTAGAAAAGGGTAGGAGCAAACCACATAGAAAAAATGGAAATTATGTGAATAGTGCATGCAGAATAATGTTTTGGAGGAGGAAGAATGAGGTTTAAGAGAAAGCAGAAATTGAGCAATTTACGTAATGTTGGGTTGATGATAATTGTATAAAAGAATATATGTAATGTATAATGTTTGAAACTGTAAGCATGTTAATATTTTTTGTATATAAATGTATATTTGCCTATGTCTTAAGTAATAATTCAATAAGTGAGTTAAATAAATATGTAGCATTCTGGAGCATCAGGACATTTCTGGTGGTGATAACTCCACTAAGTAATAGACATCTGGAACTGTTGGGATAGCTATTTAAACTGAGACTGAACATTCAGATCTTTCTGATAATGATGGCTCCACTCAAAGACATAACCCTACTGGGATGGCTATTAACCTGAGGTTGCTAAAGGTGCCCACAATGTGTGCAATAACAGATATAAGGATGCAAATTTGCTAGTATTATGAGTTACCTTTAAATATCCATATGCCTGTTAAGTCTGATGTGGCTGTCCAGGTATTTCATGATGTCCTTTTAGGACATTTTTGGGAAAAGGGGTTGTGGATAAATGGATTCAGTTTGAATCATAACAGCTATCAACCTTGATATGTGCTGTTCATGACATGGTTTAATCAGAGACTGCCTAAAGAAGGTATAGCTTTGCGGATGATCACTGCAGTGGAACTCATAACCAAAGCTTAAAGACATATATATCATTTGTTTTAAAAAAATCCACCAAAACTGTTATGAGGAAATGAACAACTTTTATTACAAAACAACAAACAGTATAAAACGGTAAGAGCTTTCACGACGTACTGTCGCTTCTTCAGACCATTTAAAAAGCATTAAAAACACAGTCTTAAATACGTAAACCAATTAAAGGCATCCAATGATTTTCAAAAAACTATCTAACAATTAACTATGAATACTTAATGAGCCCTCTGCACTATCTAACCAACCACTTATAACATAACGAACATAACCAATCCAAAGCTAAAGAGATAACATCTAACCTATAAATGTCAAGAAATGCCTCTATTATGATTGGATGCATAACTACAATCCTAAAATCTCATTGCCTAAACCCCAGCGAATCAAATGAGAAACTTGTTCCTAAACACCAACCAAAATTAAGAACTATCTACGAACGGCGGTCCAAAGTCTCACACAACTGATCAACAAGGTAATCATTTCATATTTGCATATAGAAATCAATTACAAAATATCCTACTTTCTAGCGAATTTATTACAAGCTTCCCATTACAGATAATACTGAATCCTGCTAAATAACAAAAACAGAGATCCCCGTGCCATTAGCTTGCATCAGAGTTAAGAACATACCCTTTCTAAGTAATCATCCTATTGGTTCAGCACCATCATTGGCACCCGTATTATTAAACAAGCAAATAAGAAGCTTGAAAATAGCCTCTCAGCTTACATTAACATATATCGGCTGAAAATTCATCAGCCTATCAAATATGGTTGAAAATAGACCAGATCAATTACTTTCTAAAGAGAAAAGGTCAGATCTCGGCTACTATCTCAGATGCCTTTCATTCAAAAGCCAAACAATTAAAAATGAAAAACACTAGGTTAGGCCAATCGAAAAACATCACTATAATTGGATACTCAGCCAGAATCCTGTATCCCATTGCTCGTGCCTCATCGAATCAAAATGTAAACCTGTTCATAACCTTGAATCAACTTAGGAGACCATGAACCAATAATTGCCTTAAACTCGTATTTCTCACCAATCAGATGACACTTGGCAGGAGACTTATACTCCAAATATGATCTACACTCTTATGATAAAACAATTCTTAACAAAACCGCCACTGTAGATAAAAATTGTATGAGCAAAATCACATTGTATTTTCTAATAAATAGGGCGCACCAATCCTCACACAAACGTCTGTATTAGTATCACCAGCACCATCAAACTAAATTTATCATTGATAACTACCATACCAATAAAAGCTTCACCAACTAAAATCGGCTGCCAACATTCCAGCCCATCACCAGCAGGCAGAAAAAGCTCTACCAATCTCTATCAAAAATGAAAAGATTACATCACATTATATCATACCAGTATGAGTGCTTATACTTATCTGAGTCCAACCTCTCATAACTGAATCAATCAAAAGTCCATCTCATATTCCAAACAACCAAACAAAATACCAACGCAATCTTATTTCGCACTTTTGCAGCCAGCTAAGCTGTTACATCTCAAAGCGGCTCTTCATACAACTAGTGATCGAAAACACTAAGGGGAACACCACAAATACACTGAAATACAAGGAAGCATATACACATTAAAACATAAAATATATAAAAAATGATATAAGGATTAAAAAGCATCCCATTACATCACACGTACTATGACATCCATGAGCTGAGCAACACCAAACAACTGAATTAACCATTTCACTATAACACCAATGGGAGTTGCACTGAAACATACATACTTAAAAATAAAATTAAAATAACACGATAAAACAAATTCACTAATATACATACCAAGAGCAACAATATTAATAAAAATTCTAACCCCTTCCCCACTAAAACCCGAATGAAAAAGTACTTCAGCAGATCCTTTTTTATCAATATGAGATAACAGTAATAATACAATGCCACATTACATTCATATAAGTCAAACCTAAATGATATGCATGTCACACCAAACTACCTAACATCTTATTGAATAAAAAGACACCAACCAATCGAATAAGACAAATCAGTTAATCCACCATAAAACAAACAAACAAAACTCATTGGGCGACATACGGAAAAACAAATGTCCGTACTCTCTTCAGCCAATATTACCCTACTATGAATTTAGACCATAATCATATAAATTCAAATAAATTTAATAAACATATTTAATAGCAAAATAATCAACATGTGACCAAAAACATAAACCTAAATCTAACCAATTTGGTGATAAATACAGATACATAAACCCACCAACCACCCACTTATTTCTTCCAAAAGCCTCTAGCTCTAAAGGCAAGTTTATTTATTTATTTAACATTTGTTTACTGGGAAAGTCTGATTTAGAACTAAGCCATTTTTCAGTGGAGGCCTGAGGAGAAACACTCCAGATGCATGTCTTTGTAACGTGGGAGGAAACCGGAGTACCCGGAGAAAACCCACAGGAATGCAGAGAGGACATGCAGACTTTGCACAGAAGGCACCCCAGCCGTGAATCAAACTGGAGAACCACTTGCTGTGAGGCGACAGTGCTACCGCTGCACCACTGTGCCATCCTAACCTTCCCATTTAACCCAAATTTCCTGTCTGCTTGGAGCTGCAGGATTGAAAACAGCTCCCTACATTCAGTCCTATTGGAGATGCCACCAAATCTAATACCCTCGAACACTGTTTCAGTGGCCATAAACTGAAAACTATGTTCACTCCCCTTATCACAGACATGCTTAGCTAAGGGATTGCTAATATCACATTGTCTAATATTCCTTGTATGTTCTCTGATCCTCTCATAAAACATTCTATTTGTCTTCCCTACATAAAAATTTTAACATACTACACACCTAGCTAAATAAACTAAATTCTTGGTTGGGTAATCTGCCACCACCCTAAACAAATACTGTCTACTAGTAATTGGGTGCTTGAATGTGTTACTACTGTCAATAAATCAGCAGTAGTTACACTTCCCACACCAAGCTGTTCCTTGGATCACCATCTCAGCATGACTTTCCTTCGGTCCATAACACAATAAACGTTTGAGGAAGCTCTTATTCTCGAATACAAAACAAGGTTTGCTCCCTACCAACCCACTAATCGACTATCTGATATCCAAATCTGACAATTCTGTTTAATGGCTGCACAAATGCGATTAACATTACTGGAGTAGTGTATACAAATCAGTGGGACAAACCTGGTCACTTCCCTATTACATCTTATAGGTTCATAGGTAGGTACTAGGCTATCTGCCCGAGGGTATTTTTAAGCCTAGCCAGAGTGTGTCAGCTTTCGCTGCCCCATTGATTAATTAACTGAGCCTCTGTCAATCAGAGCCAATGAAGTGATCCCAGGGGTGTATTTTCTGTTACCCATCCACTCGTCAAGGCTTCTCTTGAAGAGTGTAAGTGAGGGGCTCTGCCTAATGTAGTTAGGAATTTTGTTCCAAAGCATGGGGAGTCTCTGTGACAGGAATCTATCCCTCCAGCATGTTCTATTTATTGTTGCAGCAAGGTTTAGCTCACTAGAGCACGTGGCTTGCAGTGACTTGGATTTCTTTAGGTGGAGCATGTCCATCAATTCTGAGTTGGACATGGCTTTGTAAGTCAGGCAGAGTTCACCTCTGAGTAAGCAATATGCCGCTGAGTACAGCTGGAGTTTTTTCAGTCGGGCTGCAGAAGAGATATGTTTGAGGCCAGTAATCCTCTTGGTGAGGTACTTTTGCAGTCTTTCCAGCTGTTGGAAGTGTCTTGTGAGGTACATCCCAAATGAGGCATTGTACTCTACGATGGGTCTGATGAGTGACGAGTAGAGGAGCACTATAACCTCTTTATTTTTAGATGTGAACCCTTTAGTAATTAGATGGGCCACATAGAAGGATTTCCTAACTACTTAGGCAATATGATTGTCAAAGGAGAGATTACTATCTACCTGGGTCCCCAGATCTCTTATTACCTCTTCTGTGTTAAGGGGGCTGCCGCCTATGTGGTAATTCGTGGGTGTTTTGTTTTTCCCAAACGGGATGACTATACATTTTTTGGCATTTAGCTTGAGGCCATGACTTTGACACCAGGTGTCTGTTTCAGTAAGGCCTTTTTGAAGGATGTCTGTGTCAGCCGGAGAGTCAATTATGGCTCCCAGTTTGCAGTCATTGGCAAACTTGGTTAGCCATAGTCCTCCTGTGTTTGCCTGTACTTCTGAGAAATATATGCTGAACAGTAGGGGTCCCAGGACCGAGCCTTGTGGGACATCACTTGTGACTGGTTTAGAGTCGGACTTGGAGCCCGCTATTCTTACCATGTGAGTTCTGTCTGTAAACCAGTTGGCAACCCATCTTGTGACGTATGGGTTTATGTTCAGGCTGGTGAGTTTTTCTATAATACCTGAGTGAGCAATGGTGTCAAATGCCTTGGTGAGATCAAGGTAGGCTGTGTGAACCACCTTTCCCTCATCTATGGCCTTGGTGACTGTCTCGAAGAAGTCAACCAGGTTTAGTAGGCATGATCTGCCCTTAACAAAGCCGAACTGGGTCGGGTCAAGTGTTTGGAGGTTCCCAATGTCTTTGTTAATGAGTTCCATGATGATGCGCTAAATAGCCTTGCAGACCAGGCTAGTCAGGCTTATGAGGTGATAGTTACCAGGGTCAGTTGTGGCCCCTCCTTTGTGGAGCGGAATAACCATTGCTGTGTGCCATTCTATGAGCATGTAGCCTGTGGAGAGGCTGAAGTTTAAACAGCGTGTTTAGGTGGGGGGTTAGTTTGTTCTGTAATTCTGGCAAGACGCAACCTGGGACACCATCTGGCCCCATTGATGCTGTGTTTTTGGCTTTTGAAAGGGGTGTTTTTACCTGTGCTTCTGTGATTTCCGGGACACTACACTTTTCTGGTATTGTTGTGGGCTCTTTTGAAGGTGAGAGGGAGGTGAAGTTTGCACTGAATCTATCTGCCAGGATGTTGGCAATATCAGTAGGTTCAGTATATTTTGTGCTATTTTGCACTAGCTCATAGCATATCTGCGAGTTGCCACTTAGATTCTTGACATAGCTAAAGAAGGCTTTGAGGTTATCTTTCGAATCCTTGACTATTTTTCTTTTGAAGTTAGCCTTGGATGATTTTATGAGGGACCTTAGTTTCTTACTGATACTGATCAGGGATGTCTTTCCTTCTTGGGATTTGCTTTTTTTCTGAACTGGTTTCCTCCTTCTGTTGTATAACCTGTTTATGGCAGGGGTCCACCAGACTGGTTTCCTTCTCTTAGGGGAGTGAGTCTTGGTCTTGCTAGGGATGGCACGATCCATGCATCTTTGTAAGTGCTCATAGAGTGCAATTGTAAAGGATTCTGCATCTTGGGCAGTGTTATCCTTTAGCGTGGGGGCTGTGAAACTTACCACCTCTGCCTTAAGTAAGGTGAAGTTTGCTTGGTGAGGGCAGGATGCTACTCAGGGTCAGGGTCATACCCGCCTGGGCTACATGATCAGAGAGCTCTTCCATGTCTCTTTTCATGTAGTCCAGGGAGGTGCATTTCAGGTCATTCACACCAACATGAACAATGAGAGTCATATTTGTACTTGTTCTGGAGTGACCTGAGTGCTTGTGTTATGTGGTGGATTCTGGCTCCCGATAGGCAGCTAACAGTAACCTTCTCCTTGTCCAGCCTAGTGAGTGGGGCATCAGTGTGCCTGACTATTGAGTCACCTATTACTAGTGTGTTAGGTATGTTATTTCGCCTTAAGGGCTGTGATTGTGCGGCACATTGATTTTGTGTTTTATGTGTTGTCTGGTTTGTGATGGGAGGTGCAGGTTTTGTGGGTGTCTGCTTTGGAGCTCACTGATGCTTTTGCAGGTTTTTATTTAGAGCCCCCGAGTATGATGTTGTGTATTTATGTGTATTTTTTGCCAGTGCTGGTTTAGTAGGTCTATGTGAGGCTGGAGGCTCATGACTGTCTGTTCCTATCTTGGGTGGAGAGACCCTAGCCTCCAGTTTGGCTGTATAATTGCATCTCTCGCATATGTTAGTATTTTGTGGTAGGAGGAGAGGGCTCTCTGTGTACATGAGGCAGTTGTAACATTGCGTCAGGATACCCAGATTCACCAGCTGGACTGGAGAGTACACCTGAAGTTGCCCTTTGGTCATGCCTGAATAGTAGGGTGAGCTGCTTAGTCGCTTGGTTGGTGACGGGTGGATAAAAGCCTTGCCCTGCTGGGCAGTCAAGTGTCGGGGTATATTAGTGCTATTAGGTCTGAGCAAGTGCTGGACTGTAGGATGTTTTTTGAGTGCTTAGGTTGAGAGTTAGACTAGTTTCAAGTGAAAAACTGAAGAGGAGACTTCTTGGAGCCAGGAATAATTTAACCCTAGCTAACCGGTGCTGCCTGGTGCACAAATTGTGCAAATGCGGTATTTAAACTACTAACTTCTGGGCTGGAACCACTCCTCCAGGGACAGATGGATGCTCAAAATTCCCCTCTCTCACAGGTGAACAGAGAAACTTCCCTCTATCCAAGTAAGGTATGGGCAACTCCGAAACTTGTGTAACAAAGCCCTGAATTCAGCACTAGCCTGAAAACTGGTCTATTATACCATGATCCCCCCAAAACGTGCACGCTGATTGGCCAGCGTGCCCGTTGTAAATTGAGTTATACTAATGGAAAAAGGTCCGGTCGCCCGGACTTTTTTCCATTAGTATAACTTCGATGTTAAACACTGTCTCGCTATGTTAAATGGGTTTAACATAGCGAGACAGCTTTAAAATAAGCAACGGAGATCTCAGTTGCTTATTTTAAAGCTGTCTCGCTATGTTAAACCCATTTAACATAGCGAGACAGTGTTAAAAGCAATGGAGAAAGCAAGATCTCCGTTGCTTTTTAGTGTTCGCTATGTTAAATGAGTTTAACATAGCGAGACAGTTTAAAATATGCAACGGAGATGTCCGTTTATTTTAAAACTGTCTCGCTATGTTAAACTCATTTAACATAGCGAGACTAAAAAGCAACGGAGATGTTGCTTTCTCGCTTTTGCTCAACTCTGATGTACTGCGCAGGCGCAGTACATCAGAACTGCCGCGGATGCCAGACATCTGCGGAAGGGCAGTAAACAGGCATTATACTATGCCATTATTTAAGAAAAGTAATAGTTTCTTTTCTTAAATAATGTCATATAATAGCAATAACCACGCTTGGGTGGGTAATGCTAAATTTACCCACGGTTGGCTTTGTTTGGTCCCTCGGGCTTCGCCCTCGGGACCAAACCACGCCAACCGTGGGTAAATTTAGCATTACCCACACCCAGGCGTGGGTTATTGCTATATACTAGCTTAGAAAGGTGGGAAACAAGAATTTTTTTTTTTTTTTGAAAAGATAAGGCAAAAACAGTAAAAAGTACACTTAAAACAGCTTTAAATAACTACAAGCGATCAGAAAAGGCTATCGTACTTTAGTGTGTAGCCTACAACAGTTAATTTATTTAAACAAAAAACAACTTTTTAAAAGTGCAGGCAGTCAAATAAGTACAATATGTGAAAAAAAACAAGCTTCTAAATCACAATAAGTGCTGGAAAAATCAGTGTTTAGGAGGAAAACAGTTAAGTACGGCAAGAAAATACAGAAAACTGATAATCTCTCTATAGTCTCTCTTTTAAGCTAGAAGGCTTGTATCAGTTTAAGGCTTTCTAGTGCTTTTCAGTAGGTTAGTTACAGGAAAGATGGGAAACAAGTGCAGATGTGGTCTTTTAAACCAGAAAGTTGAAAGTGATGGACAACTTCCCGAATGATCAATAAATTACAATTCCTGGGCCAAGAACCACTCCTCTTGTGGTAGACAGGCTACCTAGTACTTACCACTCTCACTAATAAGCTAGAAGGCTGCACTCCAACACAAAGGCTCAGAAGCTTACAAACAGTCCTGGATACAGAAAATCTGTACCTGAACTAGACTAGTTACGGGAAAGGTGGGGATCAAGTGCAAACACGGGCTTTAAAACCAGAAAGTTGAGAGAGATGGAAAAAACTGCCAAAAAGGCCAATAAACTACAATTTCTGGGCCACAACCACTACTCTTGTGGTTGATAGGCTACCTAGTGCTTACCACTCCCACCGATAAGCTAGAAGGCTTCCCTCCAATACAGAAAGGCTTGCGGAGCTCAGAAGCTTACCAACAGTCCTGGATACAGCAACTCTGTATCTGGACTAGGCTAGTAACAGGAAAGGTGGGAAGCAGCGCAAGTGCTCTTCTTTATCTTGTATATTGCTCAACCCTGGAATCTGAGTAGAAGGATGCAGCTGTCCCTTTCCTCAAAATCTGCAGTCTTTTCAACTCAGAGCCTACCTCATGTTCCTTATAATCCCTGGCCAACAATTCATTCTTCATTAGAACCAACTCTCTTTCAAAAATATTAACATCGCTACTCAACCGTGAAATCCTCATATCTTGTCCTCTGACAATATTTCTAAACACGTTTGGGGTGATTGCTACTTCTATGTAAAACATGATTACAGTGAACGGTATTCCTAAACTAATTGATTGTCAGCTGTTCTCACTGGCTTAATATCCAAGAACTTTATCTCAGCATATGACGCCTGCTTAGTAAAGTGCAAGAACTCAGTGGTATGTTGTAAATACTCAAAAAAATAATTAAATAAATCTAGGGGACCTATCCAAATGAGGAAGGCATCATCAACAAACCTCTGATAAAAATGTATGTAAGGTGCATAAACGCTATTAAGGACATGTGTAATCTCCCACTGTGCTACCACTCTATTAGCGTAACTGTTAGTGCATGATGTCCCCATTGCCACACCTGTGTGTTGTCTATAGTACTTGTGATCAAAGACAAACACATTATTCTCTAGGATTTTTTCAGTAAAGAGGCACAGCAAATCTATATGCTTACTACTATACAAGCTATTGGCACAAATGAAATCTCTGACCATTCCCAACCCCTGTTTGATTGGGAATAACAGTGAAAAGTGAACAAATATGCATCATCACTCTGTCTGTGTCTATGTCTTTCGGCTTTTCCCAGTTAGGGGTCACCACAGCGGAACTCCGGTCCGCTAATGATTGGCAGTAGAGTTTTACGTGCTGGCTTGCTGGGCCTAACACACAACCTTCAACGAAGGAATGCCCATTCACGCATGTCACCACACAGAAGACGCTCTAACTGAGAATCGAATGGGCAACGTCTAACTGTGAGGCGACAAATAAATCAAAATCCATCAAAGGTTCATTACTAGTACAGGCAAATAAATCTGTCAGAAAATGCTTAGTATCCTTCAAAATAGTACTAACTCCATTGACCACTGGTCACAGAAAATCTTCTACATATATAGACATGGGTTCAGTGCTCTACCCTCGCCCAGCCACATTAGGTCTGAACGGGGGTTCCACTGGATTCTTATGAACAAACATTCTAACAAAATACATTTCAATTCCTAATGACTCCTTGAACTTGTGTACAATTCATTAGCTCATAAGTATTCACGTCACCTAACATTGCATTAACCTGCTCTTTATAAAAGGTTGCATCCATCACAACAACAGTCCCACCCTTATTGGCAAGGTGTTTAGATATACTCCTGTCAGTCTGTAAGTCATTCAGTGCTTTGAACTCATCCATACTTAAATTAAACTTGTTTGATACAACACCTTGATGAAACACTTTCAGTAAATCATGTTCTACCTCATTACAAAAAAATTCCAAAGTTGCATTGAGTATAGGATTGAAGTCACTCAGTTTCTTATACCCAACCACTCCAGTATCTATCAGACCTTAGTCTTAAGTTGCAAATTGCATACAAACAATCTGATGTCCAGCAGGGTATCACCTAAATCGACAGAACAAGATGGTACAAAAGACCATCCCCTTTCAAGGAGAGAAACCTCAGACATCTTAAGGACTCTTTTAGAAATATTGTGTACTAGTGTAGAGCGTCCTTCTCCCACATCCATTTCAATGATTGATTCTGCAAATCTTTGTGATGCTCCATCCGCCTCTTCCAACTCCTACTCACAGAGCGATCTCTGTCCCCTTTTTCTCATATTGGTAATGATACAGTAAAAAGTCTTGTGTAGAAGTAGAGTTTCCTTGCTTAGGTCGCACATCAGGTTCACATCTCTCGGTTCCTCTGCATGGCTGTTGTTCATCCATATTCCATGGACCTCCACTGTCATGAGTAGAATCACTCACAGTGGATTCCTGCTGAACATACTCATCACACATCAAACTCAAGCCTCCCAGCTGCTCATTACCAGGCTCCCTGATATTTCGTTGAGGGATACTTTTCAGTTGACCAGGAAAAAAACTGACCTTTAGTAAAGTCTGTGAGATCTCTTTGCATCTTCTTCAGCTTCGTCTTTGTAGGGAAGTCTCAACAAAACTGACTGTATTAACCACATCATCCAGTTTTTCAGTAATACTGCCTACTGGAAAAAGTTCATGCAACTTCTGCATATGATCTTGAATTTTCACAACAAGAGATTGCTCAGTTGGTCTGAAATATTCAGCCAACAGTCATAAATAGCTGTAACCAGTCTATAAATTCAACTCCTGCCACTGTCTCAGCAACTCTGGATGTGCAGTTCCATAAGTAGGCATTATAAGGACACACATTCCTCTGGGTATCATGTTGTGATGAAGACAAGCCTCAAAATAAAATCGCTGCCACTGCACATTTGCAGTCCAGAAAATCATCCTCCAATGTTCTAAATTCTGTATAAAATTTGGCAGTATCCAACCCTTCAGGGTCACCTTGATTAGGCTGTCTCTCCTATTCCTGGGGAACATGTCACTGTATCAAAGGCAGCTCGGTCAAACAGAAATTAACCAAACGTGTTTAGCCGAAAGCACTTTCTTTGATAGTACAGAATTACCTTTTCTCCACTCTTTTGTGACCTTAGAGTAAGTATATTTAAGTTCAGGAGGTGTGCATAATGGGCTTGTCCCTTGGAAAAAAAAAAAAGATCCAAAAGTGCTTTTGGCTAAATGTACTTAGTGGATATGAGATCGACAGAACTACCATCAATCTATCAACACGAATCCCTAGTCCTGTATTTAGTGGATTTGAGATCGACAGAACTACCATCAATCTATCAACATGAATCCCTAGTCCTGTATTTAGTGGATTTGAGATCGACAGAACTACCATCAATCTATCAACACGAATCCCTAGTCCTGCTAGTTTCTTAACTATGCCACACAAATGCACTTTGAGATTTGGTCTTTGATTATTCACTTCAATTTCCTTCTGATATTCACTGAGTTCCAACCTTGCCATTACTGTGAGGCAAAGTAAATCTGGTGGAACAGAATTCCTGAACTTTGCCTACATATGAGTCAAGTCATATGGTCATTGGTCTTTGCAATGTATTCAAAGTGGGAAACCATGTCAAACATTGTATTTTTCATTACTGTAAGTAATGCAATAGATGTGGTGCTCCACTCTGGCATGTGCATAACACTGTGTCCAATATTTGTCCTGTTACCTCTACAAATGATGATAACTGTACCCACATGTAACCTGTATGAAATGATAATAATGATAGTCATTTTTGATTCCACAGGTACTCAGGACATGATGTGGTCAGAGTGCCTTATATGTATCATGTCACTCCAACATCCTGGCTGCACACATCATATTAATCTTTGTGTCATGATATGTCACAGTACAGACATTCCTACCAAATGCTAGTATATGGCATCCATGTGGACAAACTGAGCTGCCTGCGGGTCTCCAGATACTGGTAGTATTCCTCCTAAATCACATACACAATACCATCATCACTGCTTTGTTGACATTGATGCTCTAGTACTTGGAGATGTGCTGGCAGAGTTTAAATGTCCCAAACTAAGATGCAAATGTGTTTTGATGTTATCATGTTGCACAAAGTAGCACACACAATGGCCATCCATGATGCATTTCTCAGGAGTATATTGAAGTGTACACCAAACATATCCATGCACCAGGTCTATATTACCACGTCAAAAGGCATGTTCACCGAACACGTCTTAATCGTCATGGAAATATCAGCCTGTTAAAATCCCGAATGGCCACACCAGCAAATGTTTTCCCAGGGGAAAAAAAATCACTCGACCGTACACAAAAAAAAAAAACTTTCAAACCCTACAAAGTGGGGGGCTTTGCCCCCACACCCACCCTAACTAAATATACCAATGCCAAGATTGCACTACGGTGCAGAAAAGGGCAAATCCCTGATGACGGATGAGCAATTTTTTTCCCCTGGGAAAAAATTTGCTAACGCGGCCATTCAGGATTTTAACAGGTTGATATTTCCATGTTGATTAAGATGTGTTCGCCAAACATGTCTTTCAACATGGTAATACAGACCCCATGCACCCCAATCAGTGCAAATCACGTACATATTCTTTCACCATCTGTGCCAGCTTGCACATTTCATTTTAGTTTTTTTTTTTTGCTGTTTTATAGATGTAGAACCAGGAAACACAAACCAAGCAATACAAAAATGAGCACAGGATCAAAGCACCTCACAGGAATGCAGTACTCAATGATAAATGTAGCAGCAAATGCCATGAATGTAAAACCAGGCAACCATTCATGTAAGAGAAATAAAAAATGAATGCACGGACATTCAAACTCAGTCTGAAATACAGCCATCACAAAAGAACCACTTGTATTAGAAGTCCAAGGTGAAATAAACCAACACCAGAATAAAATCTAGTTCATTGATCTAAGCAATTTTGTCCCTGTCTTAGTTTATTGGGACTTCATTGGAGAGTTTTATAGATGTCGTCAACCAAGGTTCAAAGGGATAGTCACTATATCCTATAGTTAGAAACACATTCAGATTATACAAAGACATATTGTTTCTTTAATAAGATTGCTATTTGCTGAACCATGGCACACATGACTAATTATTCATTCACTAGATATCAACGTGAGATATATCTATCAGAAAAATAAATTGTGGAAAATATATCATCTCCATATATGCGCATCCCATATGCTACCTGGGTATTGTGTTGATAGCTGCATTTTGATACCATCTACATGATACACAGCCTGATAGTTCAGGGACTAGAAGCATTTGTAATTAATATACTTTCTAACGTCATCCCTTCCTGGCACCTTCACAGCAGCATTTGTGCAACCTCTGGCACTAAGTAGCCTTGGGAGGAGGCGTACTCAGAGGTGTTCATAGGTTCATAGGTTGGTACTAGGCTAGCGGCCTAAGGGCCTATACAAGCCTAGCTATAACAATTCCCTGGCTATTTCTTCCCACATTATTTACTTCCCTGGACCCCTGTATAGCAGGGCGACTGACGTGATCCCTGGGGTGAATTTCCTTTCTCCCATCCAGTCATCAAGGTTCCTTTTGAAGAGGGCCAAAGAGGTGCTCTGCTTGACATGTATGGGCAGTCTATTCCAGAGTCTGGGGAGTCTCTGGGACAGGAACCGATCCCTCCAGCATGTTTTTTTTTATTATGATGACAAGGTTTAGATCCCTGGAGTGTGTGGCTCTGAGGGATTGGGATTTCTTTAAGTGTAGCATGTCCAACAGCTCTGGGTTTGACAAGGCCTTGTATGTTAAGCAGAGATCGCCTCGGAGTAGACGATATGTGACAGAGTATAGCTGGAGTTTTTTAAGGTGGTCAGCATAGGGCATCTGCTTTAGGCCTGTGATTCTTTTAGTGAGGTATTTCTGCGGCCTTTCCAGTTGTTGCAGATGTCTTGAGAGGTACATACCAAATGGGGTGTTGTATTCTATAATGGGTCTAATGAGGGATGAGTACAGTGGGACAATGACCTCCTTTTTTCTGGATGAAAAGCCCTTAGTGATGAGGAGTGCCACATAGAAGGATTTCCTGACTGTTGTAGCAATGTGGTTATTGAAGGTGAGACCACTGTCCACCTGTGTCCCTAAGTCTCTTATCAAACTTTCTGTGTTTAGTGTACTGCCACCTATGTGGTAATTCACCGGTACATGTTTTTTCCCAAAGGGGATAACTATACATTTCTTGGCATTGAGCTTGAGCCCATGGCTCTGGCACCAAGCATCTGTTTCTGTAAGGCCCTTTTGTAGAGTATCAACATCATTTGGGGATTCAATAATGGCTCCCAGTTTGCAGTCATCTGCGAACTTTGTTAGCCAGAGTCACTTAGTGCTGGCCTGTACTTCAGAGAAGTAGATGCCAAACAAGAGAGGTCCCACGACTGAACCCTGAGGTACTCCACTTGTCACTTGTCTGGAGCTGGATTTGGAGTCAGCTACTTTTACAGTGTGGGTTCTGTCAGTAAGCCAGTTGGCAACTCATCGAGTGACGTAGGGATTAATGCTCAGCTTAGTAAGTTTATCTATGATTCCAGAGTGGGGGATGGTGTCAAAGGCCTTGGCGAGGTCCAGATAGGATGTGTGGACTGCCTTACCCTCGTCCACGGCTCTGGAGACTGATTCAAAGAGGTCAATCAGGTTCAGGAGACAAGATCAGCCCTTCACGAACTCAAACTGGGTGGGGTCCAGTGTTTTAAGGTTACCAATGTCTTTGTTTACAAGTTCCATGATAATACATTCCATGGCCCTGCATATCAGGCTCGTCAGACTGATGGGGCGGTAGTTCCCGGGATCCAAGGTGGATCCCCCCTTGTGGAGTGGGATAACTGTAGCTGTGCGCCACTCAGTGGGCATGAAGCCTGAAGTGAGGGTATGATTAAACATGACACTTAGGTAAGGTGCCAGTTCATTTTGTAGTTCATGTAGTATAGAGCCTGGGATGTCATCTGGTCCTATGGATGCTGTATTCTTAGCTTTTGAGAGTGAGTTTTTTACCTGTGTGGCCGTTATTACCGGTATTTGGCAATCTTCCGGTATTGAGATGGGCCATTTAGGGGGTGAGAGGGGGGTGAAGTTGGCACTGAATCGATCTGCCAGGATATTGGCAATATCCTTGGGATCAGTATATTTAATGCCATTCTGTTGTAGCTCAGAGCAGATCTGAGCATTGCCATTTAGATTCTTGACATAGTTATAGAATGCCTTGTGGTTGTCTTTGGAACAAAGGGAGGCAGCTGCCATGGGTGCAAGGCATTAGGGCCAGCAATCGGAAGATGATTATCATTCAGTAGTGTACTATTAGCATTAAGAAATGAATGCAGGTAGTGCATTTACAATCAGGGCTGAAGTGCTTGCATGGTAGAAAATGGAGCAAGTGGAAATTTCTCCACAAGTTGAAGATGAGGCTCACCAGATCAAGGAACAGACATTTTTTTTTCTTTGCTCCTCAACTTAAAGTTGAGGCACATAGATGAACAGGGTATGTCTCTGAGGGTAGGGAGCATGACATTTTAAAATCTGTTGGCAACTACATATCAATATAGTTTCCAGCGTTACTGCACATAACAGTACGGAATTTATCTAGAATATGACAGGCCGCAGTCTGGAGCACTCTTACTGTGTTCTTCATATGGTACTAAAATGTATCAAATGCCAATATACCCAGCAAGAGGCATGTTTTACTTTTAAGGTCTAAAGAATTCTTCCACAGCCTATGTACTGACATGTGTGATGACACATCCCCCTGTGCTTGCTGTAGCTCCCTACCCTGATACTATATATCAATCCCTTTCTTTTGAGGCAGCTGTTTGAGCTTTAATATACTACTGTGATAAGATGCTTGTTATCTGATAGTACCTTTTGATGTACCTCTTGCCCTCTCTTAGTCTGCAGTATATTTGCTTGTGTGGCACAAACCTGTCAACCTCCTAGTGCAAGAAATCTGGACAAAGCCTAAAATAATGGGAGGACAATAGGCCAAAAATATGGGCAGATTTTAAATATTGCTCTTATAAACTTAGACAGTTGCTAGCATTACAGGATTTGTGTTAGCATGCATTTCTGAAGGGTATGAAGTCTGAAACTCAAATGTGTATCATTATTTACTGACGTCAATCATCAATGATTTTCAGAAAACTAGAAAATTTATGAGGAACACACCAAAAATATTAAGCAAAAATCTGGACATTCTACAAAACTCTGGACAGCTGAAAGGTATGCAATTCTTTAAGAATGGCAGCATTTAAAACTTCTTTGCATGCATCCAGTTTGCAGCAGCTAAATTCTGAATCACATCAGATAAAAAAAGAAAAAAAGACAATATTAAACTAATTATTTGCAACTTTCAGATCTTCACACATTCAATAGTCTGTGTACCAATTCATTGCTACTTATATCAACGAAAAGAGCCAGAAGACTGTTAAGTTGCAGAAGGTATTATGTTCAAATCCTGTTCAGCAGAATTATAATGACCAAAGACAACTTTTGGTGACCACTGAGATACTTTTTCCATTGTTGAAAGACCCCTAGAATTAGTATTAGTTGCAGGGTGTTATGGGAGCTTTCCCTGCATAGCAGCGCAGATGGGCTTGCACGCATTCAAAAAAAGCTTTATTTTGTGATCATCAAAATTGTTTGTTGACTATTTTTTCAAACTAATGGAATTTGATCAAAATGCATTTAATACAGCAACATCAATGTAAAAATTCTTCCATAACCTGCACATTCTGAACCTTACAAAAAAGAAGATCAATGTATATGTACAGTTGCCACCATAAGAGAGAGAGAGAGAGAGAATCCTGTGGCTTCAACTAATCCAGAAGGTCTGGTGAGAAAACAACATACACATTGTTTCAGAAATTGTCTAGACTGATCTTTAGCAATTATGCATTTGGCTAATCTGTCTGATGTAGTACTTGATATAAAGACTATTAATGAGCTCTATAGATCGTTAAATTTCAAATATTTGTGTCTAAAGTCTACTTTGATGTTCTAGATGTCAACAAGTGCTGCCTTGACTGTGGC
Source organism: Protopterus annectens (assembly GCF_019279795.1). Taxonomy (NCBI): domain Eukaryota; kingdom Metazoa; phylum Chordata; order Ceratodontiformes; family Protopteridae; genus Protopterus; species Protopterus annectens. Next base: position 314,884,213 of record NC_056738.1, read on the forward strand.
AAAACTGATCTTGATGGTTGCTCAGTCAAAATGGAACATCAGGTTAACTTTTAGCTGAGACAAAATATGGAACGCATTTAGCAGCTTGAAGGGCTGGAAAATGAATGCCACCAAAAACAGTGTTCATAGGTTCGTATGTGTATACTAGTCTAGCAACCACAGCAACCTTTTTAGCCTAGCCATGCATACCAAATGTGTCTGGCAAGTTTTGGCACCATAGGTTCATAGGAGATTACTAGTCTAATGGGTTAAGACCCATTGCAAGCCTAACAAATCTAACCCAAATTTACCAAATATATGGTCCCTGGGGGCAAGAGGATGGCTTGAATTTATACCTATGTATTGAGTATAATAGAGATTGCCCCTGTCTATAAGGGACATAAGCACTACCCCAGGTGTGAATTTGTGATTCCCCATCCATTTATCCAAACTGCATTTGAAAAGGGCCAGGGGAAGAGCTCTGCTTAATGTGAATAGGAAGCCTGTTTACAAGAATGGGCAATCTCTGAGAGACATAGCTGTCTCTCCAGCATGTTTTCTTTGGTTGCTGATTAAGTTTAGATCCCTAGACTGGATGACCCTTATGCTGTTTGACTTGCAGACGTGTAGCAGCTCCATCAGAGCTGGATTTGTGAGTGCCTTGTAGGTCAGGCATAGGTCACCCCTTAATAGTCCATAGGAGACAGAGTAAAGGGATATATTTTAGTCTGTCTGCATAGGACATGTTGTTTACACCAAGTATTTTCTTTGTGAGGAACCTCTGAGGTCACTCCAGCTGCTGTAAGTGACTAGTCAAGTACATGCCAAATGGCGCATTGTACTCGAATATTGGTCTAATGAGGACCGAGTGCAGTGGGACTATAATTTCCTTGGATCTGGATGCCATACCTTTACTTATAACTTGTGTCACATAGAAGGACTTCCTCACCATTGTGGACAGATGGCAGTCAGTTCAGGCTACTGTCTGTGTACCTAGTTCTCTCATCTCTGAGTCTACTTTTAGGAGTGTGCAATTTATTTTGTAATTTGAATAGCTATTTGACTTCTCAAACAGTATGATAATGCATTTTTTCACATTTAGTTTTAGGCCATGGTTCTGGCACCATTTTTTGTCTGATCTAGGCCCTCCTGAAGGATATCTACATAAGCAGAGGATTCAGTGATTGCCCCAGTGCAAACTTTGCCATCCAGATGCCTTCCACATTAGCCTTGACTTTAGATAAGCATATTCCAAACAGGACTGGTCCCAGCACTGAGCCCTGTGGCACACCACCTGTAACTGGCCTCTTGCTCGATCTGGATTCACCCACTTTAATCACATGTATCCTGTCTGTCAGCCAACTGGCTATCTATCTGGTGATATAGGGGATTTATGCCCAGGTTTGTGAGTTTATTTATAATACTTGAGTGGGGATTTGTGGCAAATGCCTTAGCCAGTTCAAGGTAGGCAGTATGTACTGTTTTGCCCTCATCCATGGCCTTAGTGACTTTCTCAAAGAAATCCACCAGATTCAGTAGGTATGACATGCCCTTGACAAAGCTGAATTGGGTTGGATCCAGTGTTTGAAGGGTTCTTATGTCATTATTTATCACTCCATGATTATTCTTTCCATGGCCTTACATATAAGACTAGTCAAACCTATGGGTCTGTAATTTCCCAGATCAGTACATGGTCCCCCTTCATGCAGAGGGATGATGTTGCTGTCCTCCATTCTACTGGGACAATGCCAGTCCAGATTCTGTGGTTAAATAAAGATCCAAATGGAACTACGAAGTCCTGATTTAAGCTGTTTAAGAGGCAACCTAGAATACCATCAGGCCCCATTGAAGCAGTGTTTTTAGCTTTAGAGAGCACAGTGGAAACCTGTTCTTTGGTGATAGTTGGCAGTGGAGTGGTGGAGGGTATTTCTCAGGGGAGAACTTGGTGTGATGGGGAGGTGAAATTTGAGCTGATTTTGTTGGCCAGCAGATTTGCTATATCTTCAGGCAGACTATAGGTGATGTCATCTAAACTTAGTTCGCGCATTGTTGGGTGTTGCCCTTAAGTGGCAGGCATAACTGAAAAATGCCTTATGGTTATCCTTAGGTTTGGAGGCTATTTGTACCTCAAAGGCTGCTTTCAGAGACTTGAGTAGTTTCCTTATTTGCTTGTTTAGACTAATGATGGACTTTCTTCTCTGTTGTGCATATTCCATCTTACTTCTCAACAGGGTTTTCTTTCTTTTGTATACAACCTATTACTACTAGGGGTCCACCAGGGTGACGTGTTTTTGCAGTTTGACCTAGGTTTATTTCAGTCTGGTATTCCCATCTCTATGCAGTTGTTTAAATGGCCATGCAGGGCTTTTGTATACACCTCCCTCTGCATATGAATCTGTGTTTTCTAGATTTGGGGGAGCTTGGAAGCAGCTATGCCATCACATAATAGGGGTTATTTACCTTAGTGAAGTTCTTAAAGTTTTTGGGGTTAAGTAGGGTGCCAGTTTTACCTTTATTTAAAGGGGACCACTTTGTCATCTGATTTTACCAGTGAAGACATCACATGAGTTGGGGCCTCACTCTCCCATATTTGTCACTAACAGATCTAGGATATTTGTTCCCCTAGTGGGAGTGTAGACTAGCTGCTCCAGGGCATTCGAATTAAGTAAGTCAAGAAATCTTTTGGCCTGCATGTTAGTGGTCATGTACGCTTCCCAAATAATGAAGGGGTAGTTAAAATCACCCATGAGTATGGTATTGGGATGGGTGGTGAGTGATTCTAGTAATTTCAGGTATGATGTATGGGTTTCCTGGTGGGGAACCTGTAGCTAGCAAGAATATGATAATGGGTTTTTGCCATGGTTAATGGACATGGAAAAGCTCAAGCACGTCATATTGTTTGACCAGCCTTGAGGTGTACTTATCTTTTATATAGATAGATACATCTCCACCTTTTGCTCTTTCATGTTCAGTGAGTGGTCAAAAAATATGAAACATACTGTAACCAGGCTTTGCTGAAGTGCTTTCTGTGGCTTTGAACCATGTTTCAGTAACTGCACAGATATCAGCATTCTTCATAATGAGGAGAGCTTCCTGGCAGTGCAGTTTCTTGTTGAGGCTCCTAGCAATGAGCAGTAACACCTTTAGTTTGTTCTGACTGTCTTTTGTTATGTTGGAAGGTTTGTCTGCTTGGCAATGCCTAAAGGAGGCACTATGGGAGAGTGTGGATAATGTTTTGGCCAATATCCAAAAACCTAGAGGTGACAGATGAAGACCATCCCTGGCAAAGCAGTGTGGCCTGTCGTCCATGTCCTACCAGGCTGATGAGTATTGGATCCCTTTGGAATGACACCAGTAGCTAAGCCAATTGTTAAATTTGATCATTTTCTGCTGGTATTATAATTGGCATCATCCCTGGAGATGGTAGAATGATGCTCAGTGCTAGGCTCATACCTGCCTGTGACTCATATTCTGAGATCTCAATCGTGTCTCTCTTCATATAGTCCAAGGAGGTACATCTCATGTCATTCACACCCACATGGCCTATGACTGAGTCATACTGATGATTAGAGGTGAGTGGCCTGAGTGCTTGCATGATCTGGTGAATCCTAGCTCCTGACAGGCAACTAACTATAACTTTCCCCTTATCCAGCCCGGTTAGAGAGACATCAGTGTGTCTCACGATGGAGTCTCCTATGACCAGAATATTGGACTGCAGAGTGTTTCACCTTATGGGCTTGGTAGTTGAGACAAAATGAGATGTGGCTTTATGTGCTGTAATGGGAATTGTCTTGTTTGTGTGCATATAGAGTTTCTGTGGACTGTGCCTGAGAGGCCTTCCTTTGAGGTTTTTGTTAGTTACGTGTGAGCACCTCTGCATATGCAGTTGCAGTGAATGATGCATGTGAGTAACGGCAAACCTGTTTATTGCTTTTTGTGTCTGTATGTGAGAGTTTAGCCTTCAGTGTCAATGTGTAACTGCATCTCTCAAATACTGTGTTTGTCTGTTCAAGAATTAAGTGGTTGTTAGTGAAAATAAGGCAACTGCCACATTGCCTCAGGATGCCCAGGTCCACTAAGCTGGATGCAGAGATAGCAGGAAAGTGCCCCTTGATAGTTGCAGGTCTTAATGTGTACTTAAAAGGATAGGAGTGGAGGTTGTTTGTAACTGGGTGAGGGAAAGGTGCTTACATGGTGTAATTTGTAGCTAACCTAACCAGCAATGCTATCCAGCAGCAAACTAGATACCAAACTAGATGCTCTCTGAGCAGCAATAGTCCTGGGTGCTACAATAAGGTTAATCAGTACACTTCAAGAGTATAATGAAAATAAGCATTGTTTCCAGATGTGTGCACTTGTACAGGTTACTAGCACAGCTAGCAGTTCCGTGCAAATGTGCTGAATTTATACCAGCACTGGAAATACAGAAAACTGACTACTGAACCCTCTGGCTAATAAAACAATTACGCTTACAGCCCTTTTGTGTACTTCCCAACTCAGGTAGACAAGGTAAACACCTACTGCCACTAGATGAATAATCCCAGTCCTGCTAATGTAAAAGCACAATAAAAGAGTGTCCAGAGAGAAATGCAACCATCAACGCACTTAAAGCTACAGATGCATCAGTGTACTTTAAACAGCTTATAAAAGTGTGATTATTCAATAAAAGTACTTTGCTTTGTAGAAATGAGCCAACAGCCTCTCAAATGTGCAGAATTTGTAAAGGCACTAAAAACAAGGTAAGCTGATTAATAAGCTCCCCAGCCAATAAGACAACTTGCAGGAATCTCTACAGTGTATCCCCAGTCTATACAGACCAGGCTACCATTCACTCCCACTAGATGGAAATTCCACTTTCCTCTTGATGTAAAAACACAGAAAAGAGCTACACTACTTTATCCAAAAGGAAGATAAAGAATGAATTCAGAGTAAGTAAAAGCAGATCAAGGAATGACAGGGTGAGTGTGAAAAATAACCAACAGGGAGTCACCAATGTTTGTAGTTTTTGAAGTCCCTAAGGTTATTTTGAAGTGTATATTATGTATATCAATATCAATTCTAGCATTTACAGGCTGCCTCTGCCCATTACAGAAATAGGAGTCAGAATGAATTTATGATTCCCCAACCACTGGTCCAGGTTACACGTGAATTCAGTTCAAGAAGAACTCCACTTTACATGGGCTGGAAGCCTGTTCCAGAGATGGGATAGTATCTGAGATAATTGTCTATCCCTCCAACATTTCCTATTTATGTCACAGGCAAGTTTTCTAAGTCCCTAGATCATGTAATGCCATTTATTTTGCACATATTCAGATGGTCCATCAGGGTGGGATCAAAGGATGCCTTGTATGCCAGGCATAGATTGACCCTCAACAGTCTGTATTAGGCAGAGTACATGGATATGGCTTGGAGGTTATTTGTACAGGATATGTCGTTAATTCCCTGTATTCTTTTTGTGAGGAACCTTTGTAGATGTTCGAGTTGTTGCATGTGCCTGGTCAAGAATATACCACTGGGGGTGTTGTATTCAATGACAGGTCTGATGAGGGATGAACACAGTGGAATGATGGCTTTCTTCGACCTAAATGCCATACCCTTGCTTATAAGTTGCACATCACTGAATGACTTCCTTACCCCCTTAGACACATGATGGTCAAATGCCAGATTACTGTCTACATGTGTTCCTAAAATCCTGACTACTGTGTCTACTGTGTGTTATCAATGAGGTAATTTCTTGAATTAACTGACTTCCCAAAAGGTAATGTTATAAATTTCTTGGCATTGAGTTTTAGACAATGATTCTGGAACCCGTTATTTATTTGTGTCAGCCCTTCTAAGAAAGAATATATTAGTTTCTTAGAGAGATTCTATGACTGTATTTAGTTTGCAGTCACCTGGAAACATAGTCAGTCCAAGGCCCTTGGCGTTAGCCTTGACTTCAGAGAGGTAGATGCCAACAAGGAATGGGCACAGCAAAGAACCCTGAGGTGTTCCACTAGTGACAGGCCTATTTGTGGAGGGGAACACCTCTATCTTAACTTCTTGAGTCCTCAGTGAGAGCCAGATGGTTATCCAGCATGTGACATATGGGTTTTTACCTAATTCTCTGAGTTTGTTTACAATGCAAGAATGGAGTATAGTACCAAATATTTTGGCCAGGTCAGGCAGTATGCACCATTTTGACCTCATTCATTGCTTTTATGACCTTCTCGAAGACATTCTTCAAGTTGAAGAGACATGATCTGCCCCTGACAAAACTAAACTGGGTTGGACCCCGTGTCTGCAGGATTTTTATGTCATTATTATTCATTTCAATGTTAATTAATTCCATGGATTTGCATATGAGACTAGTCAGACTTGTGTATCTATAATTACCTGGACCCATAGATGGCCTTCCCTTTTTCAGAGGGATGACCATTGCAGTTCTCCATTCATGTGGCACAAAGCCTGTCTGAATGCCCTGAATAAATAGTGACTAAAGTGAACCTGAGAGGTCATGTTTTCTGTTATTTAGAAGGCATCCTGAGATATTATTGGGCCCCCATCACTGCAGAGTCATTTTCCTTGGAGAGTGCATTGAGGCTCTCCTCCCGAGTGATATCTTGCGGGGAGTATGTTCGATGATATTTCTTGAGGGGTGGCTGGACAGAAGTGTGAAAAATGGAGCTGAATTACTGGATCTTCTTCCTCAACATAGATGGCTCCATTTACAATTAGTCATGCACATTGTTGTGTACTGCCTTTGAGGTTGCAGACATAACTAAAGAAAGCATTATGGTTGTCCTTGGAATATGAGGTATTTTTACCTCAAATTTAGCTTTGATAGACCTGATTTGTCTACATAGCTGTTTGTTTAGTTTGATAAGAGACTTTTTACCCTGCTGGACATTGCACTTCCTAATTTTTGCCATGACCTATTCTTTTGTTGTGTAACCTACTGATGTTGGGATTCCACCAGGGTAGTTTGTTGTTTGAGTTTGTTTTGATTTTATTCTTCATAGGCACAGCTGTCTCTGTGCAGCTATTAACATGCTTGTACAGGTTTCTATGAACAATTCTACATAGGCAACTGTGTTTTCAGGGTTTGGGGGACTTGACATTTTTTCAGGTTATCTCTTAGTAGTAGGAAGTTTGCCTTAGAATAGTTCCTAAATATTCTGGAATTATCTGGGATCCCGGGTTTTATTTTTATTTCAAAGGAGACAGTGTTATGGTCGGACCTTACCAGATAGGACATTAGAGTGGGTGCAGCATTCTCCCATGCTAGTGAGGACCATATCCAGTACATTTGCATCCCTAGTGGGTATATGGACAATCTGGTCCAGGGTGTTTATGTTTACAAAGATGAGGAATCTCTAGGCCTGCAAGCTGTCACCGACGAATATGGTATTTAGTTGAATGGTGAATATCTCTAGTAAGTTTAAGACTGTGTTAAGGGTTTCCTGGATCATAGAATGGGATCCATAACTCGCATGGATATGATATTGTGCTTTGCGCATTGTAATTTGGACATAGAGAAGCTAAAGCACATCATTCTGTTTGAGCAGCCTTGAGGCGTGTTTGCTTCTGATGTAAATTGAGACACCTCCACCTTTAGTCTCTGCCTATGCAGTAGCTGGTTTAAATGTATGAAAAGCATTGTAGTCTTGCACTGTCAGGGCACTCTCAGCAGCTTTATACCATGTGTCAGTAACTGTAGAGACGTATGTGTGGGTTGCTTGAAGGGAGTGGAGTTTCTTGTTTAGACTCCTGGCATTGAGCAGTTATTACCTTTAGATTTTCTAGGGGTTGATTTTGCTATGCTGGAAGATTTGTCTGTTTGGCATTGCCTAAAAAAGGCACTGTGGGGGGAAGACAATGTTTTAGCCAATATTTAAAGGCCTGGAGGGGGCAGGTGCAGATCATACCTGACAAATATTGTACTCCCATGTTGTGACACCAGGAACTAAGTCAACTATTACAGTAAAATCATCTTCTGTTCATATTGTGGCATCATCCTTGGTGAGGGTAGAATGCTGCTCAATGCTAGGCTCATACCAGCCTGAGACACATATTCCAAGAGCTCCATCATGTCCCTCTTCATATAGTCCAAGTAAGTAAAGGTAACAGGTCAGTTACAACTACATGAATTCTGACTGAGTCATACTGGTATTTGTGGTCCAATGACTTAAGTATAACATGTGGCAGGTCCTGGCCACTGTTAGGCAACTGTCCATGATTTTCTCCTTACTCAGCCTGGTGAGTGAGACATCTGTGTGTTAGGTTTTATTTTTTTGAATAAATGAAGGGTCATTTTTCTAAATTAATGGCTTCCCAAACTGCTTGCATTGGCTATAAAGCAAGTCTGGAAAGCCTTATTCTTCAAATCAGTGAGTCAAATACATTTCCAAAACAAGTGATCATTATGTTTCTTTCATTCTAGTTCAAAAAAGAGTCTTCTCAGAGCCATGTGGGCTAAGAATAAACTACTGTTTAAGGTGAAGACTTTCACACTTAGCAATGACACGTCTTAAGCTTTCTTTATGGTATTCCACCAATGTGCGTACATGTTTAGGGTAATGTCCTGCATGTACAGAATCTAGAAAAGGAGGTGGAATTGTGCCAACAGAAAAATCTCTTAGCGATACCAATTCTCCAGAAACTTTGGTTTCTTTAGCAGCAATGGAAGCATGTTAGCTCTACAAGAAAGTAGAAAAATGTGAGCAGGCAGGAGCATTTTAGCAAATGGATCAGACTCAAACCACACGTACCTTTCAGTCTTTTAACTCAAGTACCACAGAGAAAACTGAATATAATAGTGGAAAAATATCCAAAAGTAGGGACAGTCACAGCCTTTATATATTTAGAAGTTTGGCAGAATAACAGGTTTGCCTTAGCATGCTTATTGAAGGCAAGGTTTGAAATTTATTATTTAGTGACTGCAATCCTTGTTGATCTGCAAGAGAAGTTGTAGATTTCATAAAGAATAGACCAAAATATGAAGCAAAAAAGAGAATATTTCTGCGAAATTAGAGATAATGGAGAGCATCTATACTTCAGCATATACACAAATATACACACTCACAAACTCTCTCTCACACACACACACACACACACACACACACACACACACACACACACACACACACAAATAAATTAATTACCTTTCCTCATGGCATGCAGTCAATAACAGGCAGAGTACCCATTAATCTATATATATATATATATATATATATATATATATATATATACATATATACACATATATATATATATATATATATATATATATATATATATGCTTATAAAAAACTTGCTCCCACGTTCCAGCCTCAGAACTCCAGTTGTTAATTCCTTCTTTCACTTTCAGTCTCAGGATGTTTCAGTCACCTGAGGCATACCTCTGAACTACCCAGATTTTTACAGAATTTCCAGATTTTTGCCTTATATTTTTGGTCTGCTTCTCATAAGATTGTGGGTTTCTTTCTGGCAAATCTCTGGCAAATAAATGAGGACTGAAGTTAGAAAATAATGGCAGACATTTGAGTTTGACTTCATATCCTTCAGAAAATTCATGCTAATGCAAAACCTGTTATTCTAAACTTTTTAAGTTTGTACGAGCAATATTTAAAAAGTGCCCCTATTTTGGGCCTGTTACCTGAGGTTTTGTACAGATTTCTTGCTCAAACAGGTCAAGAGGTATGTCCTGAGGCACCCAGAGACAACAGGAATTTTTTTCTTCTGTTTTAGGTTTTGATTTTGGTTGATCTAAGGGTGTGAACCCACTTCAGTCTTGTGTGCCTGTCTGTCTGTGTCCTCATTATTAGGGATAATTTAGTTTATTTACCCTTTCAATTCTGTTAGTTATTTTCAGAAGGATGTGTTAACATTTATTCTCTGAACTTTATGCTGAAACGACTTGACTGTCTATTATAAGGGTTAGACTTTCTTATATGATTTACCTTATATGGTCTGGTGAGAGACAGGTTCATGATGGCTGCATCTGCCTTTGCCATTGTTACCCCTATTCAGAGTTGGTTCCAATATAATGAGTAGAGGAGCTCTTTAGCAGCTCCCTTTTTTGCTAAGGGGTTGAAGGGGATGGCTGTTTTCAGTTCTGTGCAGTAGCCTACAATGTAGCTGTGGGAAGGTTTCTGGAGTTTTGGTACTGGGTAAGCTGCAGCTTAAGTCTGGATGCTAGTTTCTTTTTCTGGCAGAGGAGCTTCTGAGTGTTGACATGGTAGAGGTATGGGAGTAGATGACAACATCCATATTTGAAAGTGAGGCAAAAATGGGTTGTAGGACACTGAGAACTATGCTCACAGCAGTGTGCAGTTTCCTATTTGAAAATCCATTTTCACACTTTTCCTGGTCCATTTCTTATACTGGGAGCATGTAATTTAATTGATGCCACTATAAATGAATCCCATTTTTTGAGTGCAGAATATAGAGTTCCACTTGTGTTGAATGCTACAAAGATGGAATTGCTCAAATTTTATTATCCTTGCGCATGATGTGCTGGTTGTTGTATATATGTAGGGGAATATCATAGAATACTATTCACATTCAGCTTTTTAAGCGGACCCCCCCACACCTTGGTTAACATGAGGCTAAAATTACAGTTCCATAGTTTCAGCGATAATGGCTAGACTCTTTAAGTTGCTTTTCTAAAGCTTCAATGGTATTTGCAACCCCTGCACTAATGACTTGGCTTTTTTATTAATTGAGTGGATGTTATTCTGATGCTGAAGAAATCCAAATAACCAAGCTGGAGAAAGGGAAGTTGTCAAAGTGAATTAAGGGATCTGGATACATCATTGCTGGATGTTGGAAAAAAGGGGAATGTAATTTGGAGGTAGGGCTGGCTGTCTAAAATATTTCTAAAGCCTAGCAGTTAGCACAAAGGATTAACACTATGAGCTGTTAATGAGTTGCTTCATGTAGTACAGAGTTTGATTCTCTCAGCCTCTGTTTGCCTACTCTATGACTTTGGGCAAGTCACTTAAGCAGACAGTGCTCTAGGGAAAGCATCTTTCAGACCCCATGCCTAGTAATTATCTTTGAATATAAGTGTGCTCAGTATGGTTCAGGATAATGAAGGTCAGTTAGTGTGCGTGTGTGTGTGTGTGTGTGTGTGTGTGTGTGTGTGTGTGTGTGTGTGTGTGTGTGTCTGTGTGTCTGTGTGTCTGTGTATATGTATTTGTGTTTACACATGCACATATACACACACACACTCACACACACACATATATATATATATATATATATATATATATATATATATATATCTGTATATGCACACACACACACACACACACACACACACACACACACACACACACACACACACACACACACACACACATATATGGTATGGTATGAGTTAACTCATTCATTACAGTGTTCTAGACATCTAGCTCTTGGTATCATGGTACAAAAGTTTTACAAAACTGGTGACTTTGTACTAGACAAGATGAAAAGTCTGATCATCTCGGGGTGGGAACTTTAATGTACCCATGCATATTTTAGATGATAGGGCAAAGGATATGCATACAATGTCCTCCATTGGAATGGTTTTAAAGGAAATCGCATCTACCTTAGGGTTAGCAAACAGCGCGTCCATGAAAAATGCCTAGTCCTATCATTTTTATTTACTAGTTGCCTGTGTATGGCACTTAACTGTAAAATGATCAGTTCTTTGTGCCCAAAGATCTGATTAAGTCCTAAACCACCATTACCACCTTTATGACCATACAAATCCATACTTTCCTGCAGATGTATAACTCCCTTGTGCAGAATACACTCCTGTGTGTGCTGTAAAGACATCTTTCTTTATTCAGGAAGGATAACTTGAATTTGTTCTTCCTGAAGATTTTTCAATTGTTATATTGAAACACAATTGTTGTACACGTGGATGTGTTAGGCTAACACAAAGGAATGATGATATATTAAACAGGACCAGAAAAAATATATCCAATGTAGAGGAAGAGAGAGATGAGTAGGGTGGGCGGGCCCATCCCCTAATCATATTTTGAACTAAAGAAAAAGACTTGTATTACAGGGTGAATAAAGAAAGAGACAAATACGACATCAACTTTAGTTCTAAAGTCTTTCAGATCACTTTTGATGACACTGTGATAAATATGGGCAGCTATTAAGAATGTAGAAAGAAGTAGCAAGCACTAAGTAAGATGAAGGTTATTGTATACATAAAATATGCTATTCAAAGGTAGATATGGAAGACTTTATGTGATGATGGCATAGCTGAAAAAGGTAGGTAATGGGCCAGATTCCAAAAGAGTTGCTCTCAGTGTAAGTGACTTATTTCAGGGTAAAGCCTATCTATAAACAGGCTTACACCAGGAGCCAAATTCCAAAAGACCTGCTCTTAGTCTGCTCTCAGTGTAAGTGGTCATTTACACTGAGAGCAAGTCTTTTAGAATCAGGCCCATTGTTTCTAGAAATAAAATTATTTCCTAAGACTGATGTTATTAATGCAGTAATCACCAGAACAACCCTGAAATCTCTGAACTTCTTTTATTTCTCTTAGAACTTGGATGCGGCATCCAAGCAGGGTGTACAACCTAAATGCTTGGTAATAATACATTCCCGTAGAGAAAATTAATGTATCAGAATTTTAGCCTTTCAACCATTTTTTTCAGGGTGACAAGTTTCATAGCAGCAATTTTGTAATTTTAGGTATGGTAATTATAGATGTTGCAAGATTATATTAAAAACATTAACCTCTATGTAGTTTATTATTACGTTATACTTTGAATTATCAGAGTAAACACTTTTCTTCTAGTTAAGAAATGAGGAAAAAGACGCTTCTGGTGATGCAGACAAATACATTATTAATACAGCATTATGCATATTTAGATAACTAGAGATTTCCTGAAAACAAAAATCATGCATCCTGTAATTAACATATTCAGAAAAAAAAGTTGCATTTTAGTGTAAAGTTTTGATTTCCTTTACATGCAAAAACATGTGGACTCATTAAAACTTGTTTATTAATTGAAAGCTAAACATTTACAATTAATTTGGTTCCAGTTATTGTGTTTACAAATCCTTACATTCACTCATCTTTTCTTCTTAGGAATGTGCTCATTTATAAGTTGTAACAGGTATCTTATCATTCAGAATGTAACATATCCTAAAGGTTAGACTTTTATAAGGACTCTAGTTTGAAAAAGAGCCAAGGTATTTTAGCAATTGCTGCAAGCAATAATGGTTCACGTTAAGAGCCGGTTCTCTAATGAGCACTTGGATAAGCACATCATTTACAAGTTCAGGCTTATAAACAGGAGATTTGAGTAAATTACATCAGAAAGCAAACGTTGATTAAAAGGGTTGTGATGGAAATGAATGTTGATGACAATATCAGTGCATTTAAAATTAGCTGTATTTTTTCTTTATAATACAACCTTGCTTTCTTACAGAAAGTAAATACAATGAATTCAAGAAAAAAAGAGATAAATAGTATTAAAATGAAGAATGCAATGTGATATTTAGCAGTAATATATAATGTCCACAACTAGCACTAGCAACTTTAATGCTAAATATCATCACCTGAAGAAGACTCTGCATACCACTAAATATCTGTGTCATTCTTATGTATCCGTGCTTAACTTTTGGTTGACTTCTTTCTGTCTATTTGTTTAACAAGTTATGTGCCAATACATCTATCTCTCTTGAAGACATTTATACTTATATAATTAACAGACATTTGGTTTTAGATCCGTCATAGGCGCTACCTTCTTACCGGAGTACTGCACCCAACATCCATTCGCGATCATTAAGATCAGTGGGGACATGTCCATATTTATTAGGGACCCTATTGCCGTGCATTAAACCTCACAAGATACCAACCTAGACTTTACAGAGCTCCTAGTGAATCTTAGCAAAATTGCCTGTCACCTCATTGTTTACTACAGGCCCCCCTGTTATATTCCATTCAGAGTCTAATGATTATCTAAGTCAATTCAAAATGCTACCCATTACACCAAATACCCTCATTATGTCAGACTTTAATTACCCTTCTACCAATGGACTAACCTATGCAACCACCAGAACATATACCCAGAGATTCTATGATGTTTGTAAATACTAACTCCCTCACAGGGGTACTAACCTCCTTGGTTCTGTCCTTACCTGCCACTCCCCTTCCTTAGCCAGCTAAATTAAACCAACCAGATGTAATATTAACCCTTAATAATATTAACCCATATAAACCCTATTGTATTTCAGGATTTTGAATTATTCAAAAACATCTTATTGCTAGTTATCAGTAACCTTGATAAACACAACTGACATATTGTTACACACTGATTCATGATGCCACCCTTGCTGTTGCGTATTCCTGACAGTTTTATTAACTCATGAATTAATGCGTTGTAGAGGATTCCCTGCAAGAATTATGATAAATTCAAAAGTATACCTATCTGTACAGTGAAACTTCAATATAAATCAGCTCTGAAAAAAAGCACATGGATCTTTATAAAAAAAATCCTCACTATGGAACTGATCCAAAAGCCTTAAGCAAGACCATTATGTAGTTCATAGCCATTTTTAACTTAGAGAAACTACCAGTACCAAGGATAACCACAAGGTCTTCTTCAATGATATTATGAAACTCAGATGCAGTTCTTACTTCCACTCTAGATTTATCCCATCTCCCACTTCATCGGAGAAACAATAGCTAATATCCTTGAGGGAAACTTTTGCTCCAGCTTCACTGTCTCCATGTATACGTTTGTCCCCCAAAATTTCTCCCCGTAATCACCCTACACCCAGTTACAGTAGCACTTTCCAAAATCAGAAATCTTAGCTCCATCAGTCCTGACAATATTCCATGCTGTCTGCTTATATGTATCTAACACCACATAGCCTAGCCCCTTCCAAACCTCCTTAACTTTTGTCTTTCCATAGGTTGTGTACCTGAAGCCTGGGAAAGAGCCACAACAGTGCCTCTCCAGGTGGCACCATCATAGATCCTGGCAACTATATGCCTATTACTCTTAATAGCACTATCTGTAAAGCTACAGAAAGGATAATTTCTGAAGTAGTTAGTAGCATGTACGGTCCTGTTTGATTTGGGAAGTGGTGTTATTAAGCACTCATAAGGTGTGGCATGAATTCTAAGTGTGTCTATTTAAATGTGCTTATGGCTAGACCTCTTATGGTCCCTGTGATTGCTTGCCTAGTATTATTCCTATGTTCATATGTACATGTGGCATAGCTGATCTCCAAACTTTTTATTGCAACAAATTCAGACTTGTCAAAGGTAAGTCATGTGTAGGAGCATCAGAAGAGGGCCAGACTTACTACTTAGACACCATTTCCACGCAGATGTCATTGGAAAACTCTTTAGTCTCAGTGTTAACCCTGATACTACCCACTGGATAGTAAACTGTCTTTCTTACAGGGCACGCACTGAAGAGGTGGAGAGATCTCTTATAACTGTAGAGATGTCACTAGTGGTGATACACAGGCCTCAATTTTGGGTCCACACTTTTACAGAAGTGAAATCTGTATCAAAGGCGACTGGAAAACCAAGTTTACATATAACTGCAAATTAGGCACATTGTCATTACTCACCATCATACCCAGATTCTCCACCAGATTCTGAAGCAAATGAATGCTTGTTGTGCTGGCCATGGGTTCATCCTATATAAGATATACAACATAGCAACCTTAACTAGCCAGTACTGTGGCATAGAGGGATAAAGCCCTAACTACAGCCCAGGCAACCTGGGTTTGATTAGCATCTCAGTCATTTGAGGTGCTGACAGGAAAGGTGTTTGCTGATGATGCTCCCTAAGGTGAGATGTGGTCCAGTAAGGGGTATAGCCCTTGGAAGTAGTTAGTGAACATAGGGGAATGGCAGAGGAACTGGGTAGGGCATAATTGCAAAAACAGAAAGTAGACAGCTGAGACCTCATGACATCCTTAAGTTCCAGAACTGACCCCGGCAATATACAGAGCAAGCCTGAGAGAGTTTGTAATAGCTGATAGACGTGAAGACATGTTGTGGATGTGGGACACTGGTAGGAGTGCGATGAGGATGATGGGGGGGTGGGCAACAAAAAATAGCTATCTTAAGTAAAGCTTATACCAACTACATTTATCACATTACTAGGACCCCCTTTAAAATAGACTCTGTTATTACAGACCTGGGTACCTACATAAACCATTAGGTAACCACTACTATGTCTCAGGTATGGATAGAAAGTCCTTTGGCAATATATAGCTTATGTGCTGTAGTATCTCATCTTGGTCAAAGGATGTCCTTGCACCTTTATACTCTTCGTACATTAGACCCATCATCAAATACAATGCTCCCTTAGAAGTATACATAAGCACCATGCCTCCCAAACATACCAAATTACTCGTTTTTTACCGAGTTTTAGGGTCCAAATAATGGGGTGCCAAGATTCCCAAGGAGCAGTCCTTCATTTCCAATTTTTACCAGGTTTTTAAAATTTTTCACACTTTTGAAGCTGACGTCATCACGTGCGCGATGACGTCAGCATCATCAGCCAGTCGGAATTGAGCTCAAGGGCTTTCCCAGCTGGCTGCCTGTTTGAAATCTGTCTGCGGTTTTCCTTTTCTGCTGCTTACTTAAGCCGGCATCTGTGAGCTGCTTATTTTATTTCTTTCCTTTTCTGCTTCTTACTTAAGCCGGCGAGCTGCTTATTTTCTTTCCCGTGTGCATCTGCTGCACTAACGAATGCGGTACTGAATTCTGGCCTTATGAAGGAAATCGCTGGTACTGAAGGAAAGGTACTTATACAAAGTGCTGCACAGACGGACGGACAGAGTATGCTTCTAAGGTACTCAACAGAGAGAGGGATGTGTGTGTGTGTTTGTGTGTGTGTGTGTGTGTGTGTGTGTGTGTGTGTGTGTGTGTGTGTGTGTATTATCGCAACCACAGCTTCTCTGCATTCAGTGCATTCTCGGCAACATTCTGTTCTGAATTAAGTAACCTGCTGCCGAGCGTTACAAAATGTTGCCGAGAATGCCATGAATGTAAACAAGCTGTGGCTGTGATAATACATAAGTACTGAAAGGAGCTATATTTTTGAGATAATCTGGTAGGAGGCCATCTCAGTCTGGCTTTGTTAAGGGAATGCCTTACCTACTCAACCTGATAGACTTCTTCAAGAGAGTCACCAAGGCTATAGACGAGGGGAAAACAGTGCATACCTCCTACCATGACCTGGCCAAGGTGTTCTATACAATATTTCACTCAGCTATTATTGACAATGTTGCACAACGAGGCATAAATCCTTATATAACTCACTAGATTGCTGTCTGTCACACAGATAAGACACCTCCACCAAGAGAAGGATCACCAATGGAGTACCCCAGGGCTTCATGTCAACCCTTTCCTGTTTAGCATTTACTTTTTGGAAGCCAAGGTTAATGTCAAAGGCCTCTGGCTCACCACGTTCTTAGATGACTTGTAAATCGGGAGCTGTCATAGATTCCCCCCACAACACTTGCATCCTACAAAAGGGTCTAGCCACAGGTTAAAACTCAATCTGAAGAAGTGCATTATACTGGCCTTTAGGAAATCATCCGCCCAAGCTAATTACCCCATTGATAAAACATCCTTAAGAGTTGACCCAGTAGTTAGGGATCTAGGGAAATATGTAGACAGCAATCTGGCTTTCAACCAACATGTAGCCAGGCTAGGAAAAAAAACATTCTATGTTGCCCAACACATAATCAAGGGTGCAACATTTAGGCCCAAAGAAGCTATAGTATGATTCTACGCTGCCCATATCAGACCCATCATTGAGTACAACGCCCCTTTTCACATGCACCTAACCAGGTGCTTACAGTAGTTAGAACGCCATCAAAGTTTCCTCACCAGGATAATATAGAGTATGACTACCCTGCCCTACACAGATCGACTTAAGACCCTATTAACTGAGAGGTGATCTATGCCTAGAATATAATGCATCCTCAGATTTAGCTCTGATGAATATCTTGCACATATGCCAAACAAACAGCACCAAATACACTAGATCCAAGGACCTCAACTTTGCATGTGACATAAATATAACATGCTGGAGAGACTGATATGTGTCTGAAAGGATAGCCACACTATGGAATTAGCTCCCATCCATATGAAGCAGAGTTCTTCCCTGACTCTGTTAAAATAAAACCTTGGCCACTGGCTGGGAAATCACAAATTCACCCCAGTCATGCCCCCATGTCTCTGATGGACAGAGGTCAACAGTAAGTAAATTCATTCCCATCTAATGTAACCCCCCCCCCCCATATAACCCTTAACCACCTCCATAATATAGCCATCATATAGGTGTCCAAGGTACTAGTTGATAAAACTGGGTTAGATTGCACAGGCAAGCGTAAAAAGGCCCTAGTGGTCATTAACCTATTATAAACCTATGAACCTATAGATTTATTTATTTTTTGATTTACTTCCATGCAAATATATGTATTTTATACACACACACACACACACACACACACACATATATATATATATATATATATATATATATATATATATATATATTTTTTTTTTTTTTTTGCTTCCAGCCATCATGACCATCAAGCGCCTCCCCATCTGCCCAATGGCCCATCCATTTCTCTCAAAGGCAAGAATCCTGAGGGCCACACATTCCTCCCAGGGACAAGGGTCAAGCTATTTGAGTGGTGACACCAATCTGCTTGCAGAATCTTTTTTTTTTTTTTCATTTAAGTCCTAGGTAGTCCCCGTTCAGGGTGTGACATGTGAGTCTTACCAAAGCTGTAGCACATATTTCCAGGAGTGATGATGTAATCCTCTGAAGAAGGCCATTGAAACAAGAAATTCTGTGAGGTTTGCAAAAAGGAAGAAGTGTCATGGACATGTATACCTATCAAATTCCCACCTGAAAGAGATGATTTGGCACTGTGTCATCACTAGTCTCACTTCCCTGCCATGCTGATAACTGATCCCAGATTGTCCGGCTTATAGTAAGGGATTTATACCTCTATGTCATAGAGATGTGACATGATTTCTTTTGCTCACACTGTGAGAAAACTAATACATGTAATAACATTACCATAATAATTTACAAGAAAATAAATTGCATTTATTACTTATCGCATGATACAGCCATTTGTAAATTTTAAAGCACAACTTGAAGTGTATCCAGGATTCCATAAGCATTCACTATATTTAGGAAAACAGACTTACACAGTGTAATAGCTGTTACTTAAGGTCTACAGAAAGAGCAGTTTTTCTCCAGTCTTCACTAAAATTAATTTCTACTGAATTCATCTTAAAAATGGCTTAGCTCAGCAGAATATGAATGGTAAAGCATAACATAGTTCAATGTATGTTTACAATTCTTGCAAGGAATAACACAATGATTTCCTGTACAAAAGCAGTAGCAACAAGCTTCTGTAGAGTCCTGCTCTTTACCAGTTGTAGCAACACTGTCTAGCATGCATCACTCTCTGGGTTGTTGCACAGTGTACATTTCATAAAGTTTTGTCCCTTAAGCACGGTTCTACACAAGTTATCTCCACTATATCTTTCCAAATTTCCTACATGTGGGTTTCTCTTTAATGCATTTTTCTTAATTACACTACCATTAGAGAAAACAAAGCAGGGAATTTCCTTCCTCTTGCTATACCATGTTGTCCAATACTAAATAGAAACTCCTCCATCCTAATTGAGCCTCAACTGATTGGTTGCAATCAGCTGTTCAGAAATTCTTCTCCAGATTCACAAATCACCCTCTTCCTTTTAAAGGCTACAAGAAGCCCCTCTGTCCTGCCTTTGCTTCATCTGGCCAGTTGGATTAGCACTTTAGGCACCCATGTTCTTCTTGGTTACCCTCAGCTCAGACTCAAACACTCACAATGAAATTCATATCAGTATCTGTGTGTAACTCCATTCTTTGGCTCTGTTACTGGGATACATATGCACCTGCAGAGTTAACCCTTTCAAAACTAATTTCCTCTGAGCTGATGTCTATTGCAGAGATAATCCTTTCAGGTCAGTTCTGCAGTCTTCTACCTCAGTTTATCAGCCTCCAACATAGCAATAGGTAGAGTTGCCAAACTTAATTTTCTCAACTGTCCATGGTTTTTGCAGAGATCCCTGAATATGACTAAAATATTGCTCAATCCTTACTGTTTTTTGAGAAGAGTTTTTAGACGTCAAGCAACAAATAATGGCCATCATTACAGTTACAAACTTCTTTTTCTTCAGAAAATATATGATAATTCAAATCCTCTTATTCTGGAATTTTTATGTCAACTGTGCAAAATTTAAAAAGAAAAAAAAAGGTGGTAATGACATAGGACCTCTTGCTCTGACTAGTTTTTGGCTTTGTCCGTGATTCAAGATGTAAGAAGCTGAGGACTTTCATTACTTTTTCTGAAAGTCTGACACACAGTCTTCAAAATGCTAATCATACAGTATCCTGAATCGAAAGTCACAGGACATTGTAAAATACATATACATAGATAGATAGATTTCTGTTGCAATGTAGTTTATATTAAAACAGCACATAAAGCAAAGAGCGTCTCACAAGCTGCGAATTACGTATTTTGAACGCGGTGGTGGTGCTGCAACCGTGGTGGTGGTGCTGCAGTAGCGTTCTCACCTCACAGTAAGACGCTGTCCGGTTCGATTGTCAGCTAGAGCGTCTTCTGCGTGGAGACATGCGTGAATGGGCGTACCTTCGTTGAAGGTTGTGCGTCAGAGCTGGCAACTTTGCACGTAAAAATCTGCTGCCAATCATTAGCGGACCGGAGTTCCGCTGTGGCGACCCCTAACCGGGAAAAGCCGAAAGACACAACAACATTTATTTCGAACTAGTTAACCAGGGTACTGCACTGATCACATTGGAGCCATTTCAGTGTCTGCCTGGGTAAAACATAATAGTTACATGACAATATATAGAGATTGAATGACTTAATGCAATATATACAGATATTACATACAAAGTGAATACCGACCATTAGTAATCATTCAACCACATGACATTTGAATAATCAGGCAATCAGAGCATGTAATTGTTTTAGTGCTGGCTACCAAACATTCTAATTTAAATGCCAGCAGATTCATAGTGTTCCTTCACCTTTCAAAACAAAACCTTTTGCACATTCTCACATTAGTTAGTCTGTATTTTTTCTTTACATTTTGTTTTCTTTCTGATATCTCTCTTTTCCCTGGTTTTCAGTTGTTTGGAAGACAGACTGCTGTGTTTAACCAGCCTTCTTCATTATAGGGACAGAAAGGTAATCATTTTGTCTGAAAATCAACATTATTTATTGCAGGTACATGGTAGATCTTCTAGTACAGGAACTTTTCTGCTCACCCACTGAGTGGGAAACAGGCTTCTTCCTAATCATTTTACTTTCTAGGAATTGCAGCAGCATCTCACTGCTATCATATTGTAATGTACTACATATAGAAAATGATCTTTTGATTTATCTTTATTTTATTTCCCTCTTGTAGATCAATTAGTGTGTATATATCTTTAAGAAGATATCCAAGGGCTTGCACTAGAGTATAAATACTGAACGTGCGAGCCTGACTTCCATTTTGTAGCTAGCTGTTGAGATGTGAACGTGTACACGTAAGCTCTGTTTGTTGACTAGTTTGTTTGTATTTAATGATGCTGCTATCCATCCTGATGTGTTTGTATATGTTAAAGCATATGAACGAAACCCCAAGCCTTCTTGTTATATGTATTAAAGACGTACGAGCAACACCTGTGCAGCAAGGACTGGCCTTAGAGTTTTGAAGATTTGCAGAAGAAATGCTGAAGTCAAAGTTTCCAGTCAGAATTAATGAATTTTGAGAATCCTTGGCAGCTTTGATAGACTCAGAGGATGTAGCAGGAACAATAGTGAGGGACACTCACCAGAATTCATGAAATGAGCATCTTTCACAAGAATTTGTGAAGTTATATAGTCCTGCTACTTTATCTCTTTCTGCCTGAAATAACTGGACTTGGCTTGTGTGTTTATAATCTGAATTTATGTTTTAGTACTAAAACAGATAATAAAGGAGTAGAACTAGCACACTCCCATGAAGTTATTCATCAAATTACATCTATATTTAGCACTCCCATGAAGTTAATCATCCAATTACATCTATATTTAGTCATCTGTAAACACAGACTAAAGAAATTACAGAAGATTATACAACGACCCCCCATTAATATTCAAAAACGTGCATGCTGATTGGTCAGTGTGCACGTTGTAAATCAGAGTTATAGTAATGTAAAAAGGTCCAGTCGCCCGGACTTTTTCCATTACTATAACTTTTTTTACAGCAACAGAGAACGCAAGATCTCCGTTGCTTCACACTGTCTCGCTATGTTAAATGAGTTTAACATAGCGAGATAGCTTTAAAAAAAGCAACGGAGATTCTCTGTTGCTTTTTTTAAAGCTGTCTCGCTATGTTAAACTCCTTTAACATAGCGAGACAGTTTGTAAAAAGCAACAGAGATCTTGCTTTCTCCGTTACTTTTTTCAAAACTGTCTCGCATTGTTAAATGGGTTTAACATAGCGAGACAGCTTTAAAAAAGCAACGGAGATTCTCTGTTGCTTTTGCCCACAGCTCTGATGTACTGCGTAGGCATACGCATGCGCAGTACATCAGAACTGCCGCAAAATACCAGACAGCTGTGAAAGGGCAGCAAGGAGGAATTATACAATGCCATTATTTAAGAAAAGTAATTATTTTTTTTCTTAAATAATGTCATTGTATAATAGCAATAACCCACTTCTGGGTGTGGGTAATGCTGGATTTACCCATGGTTGGCTTTGTTTGGCCACTCGGGCTTCACCCTCGTAACCAAACCACACCAACCGTGGGTAAATCCAGCATTACCCACACCCAGGCGTGGGTTATTGCTATAATTCTCTGTTACTAAATGCAAGTTAATAAAGAGAAAAGGACAAAGTAACTTGCTATTGAGTGGGAGAGACTCCAATGAGAAGGGGTCTCCAGTGACAGCATTGTTTGTTCCTGCCTAAAGCCAGCCTGTAGTGACAAAAAGACAGAGCAAGGAAATGGAAAGTGTTTAAAAATATGGGGTGCTCAACTGAACTGAGATTAAAACAAAAAAAGTTCTCACCTGCTATTAATCAGTGACTTATCACTTAAAGAGCTGGGACGGAACATTTTAGCCATCATCTCAGGTGTCATATTAATCTGACTCAGAGTCAGGAGTTTGTAGCAGCTTTCCATCTCTGGGCTATCTGCGAAGTAAGCTGGCATTCCATTACTCAACTGCTGGTTCAGGCCTGTAATTAGGAATAAATACAGTATGACAGTGAAACTACTATCAAGTCACTTATTTACTAATTAGTCACAGAGATATTACTACCACATCCTTTTCACTTTTTATCTATTTACGATATTTTAAAAGTGTTTCTGATGACAGTACAATTAAAAGGTGACATAAGACTGTTGTAACAGTGAAAATGGAAAAAGAAACATGACAGCTCTAGGGTGGTTCATCAAAGACAGACTAATCAAGTTCATTGAGTCTAACATCAACAAACTCAAACACACTTGGCTGTAAAATAAATTCATCATACCTGCACATGACATGAGCATACAAATAATTATTTGTATGTTTTCTAGTAGGCAGCAAAACCCACCATATTCCCCATATAGGGCACAACATCCCATACACATAGCCAGCCTTAAACTTAACTGTGTAAACCTAATGCCAAACTCAACCCTTATGTAAATCTTAATACTAACTCCACTACAAACTCTACCCCATTACTAAAATTACTGACACATGCAGGCACTTCAGTGCGGTATATGGCCATATGATAACACAGTCAGTATAGCATTCACACAATTGGAATTCAGCTAGAATAACACAAAACATCTGCTTTCCAATAAATTACCACCAAAGTAGCTTATTATTTATCTTTTTATTGTATTTATTATTTATTTATTTACTTCCATTTGTTTACTGGGAAAGTCTGACTGGGTAATAAATTACGCCTTTTCTACAGAGGTCCAGAAGAAAAAAAGCTCCATCAGTCTTACATACATTAAGTTACAAAGTTGATTTCCATAGATTTTCTTATAATGCACTTAACATCTAACAACTCTTAGGTTCATAGGTTCATAGGTAGATACTAGGCTATCTGCCCTAGGGCATTTATAAGCCTAGCCAGAGTGTATTTGGCTTCTGCCTCCCTATTAGATTAACCTACTGTGCCTCTGTAAAGTAGGTCACAGAAGGTACCCTTTTAAGATTAGTTTACTGTGCCTCTGTCTAGCAGGGACACAGGAGAGATCCCAGTTGTGAATTTGCGATTTCCCATCCACGCGTCCAAATTTCGCTTGAAGAGGGTCAGCGAGGGGCTATGTCTAACATGAATTGGGATTCTATTCCAGAGTGAGGGGAGCCTCTGGGAAATGAATCTGTCCCTCCAGCATGTCCAATTTATTTTTGTGCTGAGGTTTAGGTCCCTGCAGCATGTAGCTCTAAGGGACTTGGATTTTTTGAGGTGGAGCATGTCCATTAATTCTGGGTTTGACATGGCTTTGTACGTCAGGCATAGATCGTCTCTGAGTAGGCGGTAAGAAACTGAGTAGAGCTGGAGTTTCTTTAGTCGAGCTGCATAGGACATCTGTTTGTAGCCCATGATCCTCTTGGTGAGGTACTTTTGGGGTCTCTCCATTTGCTGCAGGTGTCGGGTAAGGTACATCCCAAAAGGGGCATTGTATTCAATTATGGGCCTGATGAGTGACGAGTAGAGGGGCACAGTGACCTCTCTTGATCTAGATGCAAACCCTTTCGTGATAAGGTGGGCTATATAGAAGGTCTTTCTAACCACTTTGGTAAAGTGATTATCAAAGGAGAGATTACTATCTACGTTGGTCCCCAAATCTCTAATTACTTCTTCCGTACTTAATGGATTACCACCTATGTGGTAATTTGTGGGCACCTTGTTTTTCCCAAAGGGGATGACTATGCACTTTTTAGCATTTAGCTTGAGGCCATGGCTCTGGCACCAAGCATCCGTCTCTGTGAGACCCTTTTGGAGGATGCTTGTGTCAGCTGGAGATTCGATTATGGCCCCCAGTTTGTAGTCATCTGCAAACTTTGTCAGCCATAATCCCCCCGTGTTAGCCTGAACCTCAGAGAAGTATATACTGAACAAGAGAGGTCCCAGAACTGAGCCCTGTGGGATGCCACTTGTAACTGGTTTGGATTCGGACATGGCACCTGTGATTCTGACCATGTGGGTTCTATCTCTGAGCCAGTTTTCAACCCATCTTGTGATATAGGGGTTGATATTTAAGCTGGTAAGCTTATTTATGATGCCCGAGTGGGGTATTGTGTCGAAGGCTTTTGCGAGGTCCAGGTAAGCTGTGTGGACTACCTTGCCCTCATCTATGGCTTTGGTAACTGTTTCAAAGAAATCAACTAGGTTTAAGAGGCAAGATCTGCCCTTAACAAAGCCGAATTGGGTAGGGTCCAGTGTCTGGAGGCTCCCAATGTCTTTGTTTATGAGTTCCATGATAATACGCTCCATAGCTTTACAGACCAGACTAGTCAGGCTTATGGGGTGATAGTTTCCAGGGTCCGTTGTGGCACCACCTTTGTTGAGTGGGACCACTGTAGCTGTACGCCATTCTTTGGGTACATATCCTGTAGTAAGGCTAAGTTTGAACAGTGACTTAATGTGAGGGTTCAGTTCTTCTTGGAGCTCATGTAAGACACAGCCTGGGACACCGTCCGGTCCCATAGATGCTGTGTTTTTTGCTTTGGAGAGGGCAGTTTTCACCTGTGCATCTGTGATATCAGGGAGGTTACATTCAGTTGGGATAGGCGTTTGCTCCTTTGGGGGGGAAGGGGGGGAGAAGTTTGCACTGAATCTGTCTGCCAGGATGTTGGCTATGTTTGTAGGTTCGGTATATTTTGTACCATTATGCAGCAATTCAGAGCATATCTGGGAGTTTCCACCCATGTTCCTGACATAACTAAATAAGGCCTTGTGATTGTCTTTAGTGTCTAGGGCAATTTTTCTTTCGAAACTGGCCTTTGATGATTTTATGAGGGATCGAAGTTTCTTGCTAATACTGATCAGAGATGCCTTCCCTTTTTGAGATTTTGCTCTGTCATGTAGTAGCTTCCTCCTTCTGTTGTTTAGCTTATTTATGGCCGGGGTCCACCAGACTGGTCTCCTGTTTTTGGAGGAGTGAGTCTTGGTTTTATTTGGGATAGCACGATCCATGCATTCCTGCAGGTGCTCATAGAATGCATTTGTAAAGGATTCTGCGGATTGGGCTGTATTATCCTCTGGCCCAGGGGCTTTGAAGGATTCCACCTCAGTCTTGAGAAGTGCAAAGTTGGCTTTTGAGAAATTCTTTACAGTGATTTCCTTGGCTGGGGGTGGGGACAGGATATGGATGTCCAGGGAAATTTGTTTATGGTCTGATCTTACTAATGAGGGGTTTACCTCTGGTGTGGAACATAGAGTCCCCATGTTGATGATGACCAGGTCCAATATGTTGTTCCCTCTTGTGGGAGTGGTGACCAGTTCTTCCATCGCGTTAGAGTTTATAAATTCAAGGAACCATTAGGCGGGGGTGTTTGGGCTTGAGTAGTTTTCCCAGTCAATGTTTAGGTAGTTGATGTCACCCAATAACATAGTGTTTGGAGAGACCTTCATATTCTCCAGTGTTCTCAGGAATGCCAAGTGGGGTTCCTATAATAGGGAGGGTGTTCTGTAGCAGGCTACAAACTGAAAGGCAGTTTTGCCCGCTGTTAGTTGCACATGAATGGTTTCTGATGCTTCGTGCAGTGCCACTAACCTGGAGGTGTAGGTATCTTTGATGAATATAGATACTCCCCCTCCTTTTGTGCTTCGGTCCGAGTTTTGGGGCCAAAACGCATGGTATGAGTTATAACCTGGTAGTGCTGGGGTACTCTCAGGAGCCTTGAACCAGGTATCTGTTACTGCACAGACATCGATTTTCTCCATACTGAGGAGAGTCTTGAGTGCATGCATCTTGAGGTTTAGACTTCTGGCATTGAGTAGCATCACCTTTAGTTTTTTTATCTTTGGCTGTCTATGGAGGAGGGTTTGTCCTTTGAGCCTTGCCTAAAAAGGGAACTATGGGGGTGGCAAGAGCCTTGGCCAGTATACGAAAGCCTAAGGGTGACAGGTGCAAGCCGTCCCTAGCGAAGCAACGTGGCTTGTCGAGCATGTCATCCCAGGCTGACAGACACTGGATCCCATTTGAATGACACCAATACTTTAACCAATTGTTGAAACTGATCATTTTGTCTTTATACTGTGGCATCATTCTTGGTGAGGGCAAGATGCTACTCAAGGTCAGGATCATACCAGCCTGGGCTACATGGTCAGAGAGCTCCTCTATGTCTCTTTTCATGTAGTCCAGGGAGGTACGTCTCAGGTCATTCACACCAGCATGGACAATGATGGAGTCATACTTGTACTTGCTTTGGAGTGACCTGAGTGCTTGCATTATGTGGCGGATCCTGGCACCCGACAGGCAGCTTACAGTGACCTTCTCCTTGTTCAGTCTGGTGAGCGGGACGTCAGTGTGCCAGACAACAGAGTCCCCTATAACAAGTGTATTTGGTGTGTAGTTTGGCCTTAAGGGCTGTGACTGTGAGGCACACTGATTTTGTGAGATATGTGATTTGTGGGTATTGTTGAGGGGTGGCTGTTGCTTGGATATCTGCTTAGGAGGTCTTTGCTGTTTAGGCAGATTTTTATTTAGAGCCTCCGAGTATGTTTTTGTGTGTTTATGTGTTGGGTATGCAGATGCAATAGGTCTGTGTGAGACTGGATTTGTGGTGTGGGTGGTTACTTTTCCTCCTGACTGACTGTGCCAGTCTTGGGTTGAGAGAGCTCTGCCTCCAGTTTGGCTGTGTAACTGCATCTCTCACATGTATTAGAGTTTGTTGGAAGGAGGAGAGGGTTGTCTGTGTACATAAGGCAATTGTAACATTGCCTCAAATTTCCCAGATTCACCAGCTGGACTGGAGAGTAACCTTGAAACTGACCCTTGGACATACCAGATTAGTATAGGGAACTGTTTTTTTATTGATCAGATTAGGGAAGGGAACTGATTTTTCACTTGATCAGGAAGGACCAATTGGGAGTCTAATACTTATGAGAAGTCAAGGAGGGTGTAGTGCTTTAGTTAGTTAGCGTTTCCTTATAAAAGCTGAGCAAGTGCAGGGCCTCCACAGAAAGAGACTAGAGTGACTACTTTGAGAGTTTGAACAGTTCTAAGGGAAAACGTGAAGAGCAGGCTTTGTGGAGCCTGGAATAGTTTAAACCTGTTTAGGCGGCGCTGCCGATGCTGCTCGGCGCGCAAAACTACGCAAAAAGAGAGTTGTAGGGTTTTAAGAGAGAGAGAGAGATCGAGGAGTTTAGAATTGACCCAAAATGGACAATAAAACTACAGCTTCTAGGTAGTAACCACTCCTCCAGGGACAGGCAGGCTGTTCAGTGTTAACCACTGCCACTGCTGAACTCAGAGACTTCCCTTTAGCCCAAGCAAGCACTGGCCTTTTAGAAACTTCCAAACAGTTCAGAAAAGCAAATCTGTAACTGAACTCTCTTAACTTATAGAAAGTGGGAAAAAAGCAAGCTTTTTTTTTTTTTTTTTTCTTTTTTGTTGTAGTTTAAAGGTAGCAGAGATACACAAGCAGCAAAATATTCACAACAGTGCAATAAATGACCACACACTTGAGTGCTAGGCCAAAATCAGGTAAAATGCAGTTTTTAGAGAAAAAAACAATTTTAAATTAAGTGCAACACAGGAAATGCAGTAAACAGGCTCTAGATGTGTTCCAAGTACTGTTACTGTTACAGATATAAACTTTAGCAAGCAGGAAAATGCCAAAAAGTAGGCGGCAAAGCAGCAAAACTTAACAAAAAATCAGAAGAAAATACTTAAAATCACAAAAGTGGCTCCTTTTCTTCTCTCAGCATTTTCTCCCCTTGGTAGGTGCTTCAGCAACAACTAGCAAGCCTGAAAAGACACCAAAACCACGAGGCAGCCTGGTTTTAAGAGAGACAGATCAAGGAGTTTAGAATTGACCCAAAATGGCCAATAAAACTACAGCTTCTAGGTAGTGACCACTCCTCCAGGGACAGGCAAGCTGTTCAGTGTTAACCACTCCCACTGGTGAACACAGAGACTTCCCTTTAGCCCAAGCAAGCACTGGCCTTCTAGAAACTTCCAAACAGTTCAGAACAGCAAATCTGTAACTGAACTTTCTTAACTTTCAGAAAGTGGGGAAAAAAGCTAGATTTTTTTTTTTTTTTTTTTTTTTTTTTTTTGTAGTTTAAAGGTAGCAGAGATGCACAAGCAGCAAAATAATCACAACAGTGCAATAAATGACCCCACACTTCAGTGCTAGGCTAAAATCAGGTAAAATGCAGTTTTTAGAGAAAAAAACAATTTTAAATTAAGTGCAACACAGGAAATGCAGTAAACAGGCTTTAGATGTGTTCCAAGTACTGTTACTGTAATGAGTGAAGAAACATCAACTGAAAGATAAGTTAGAGAAAGAGACAGTAAAATGCAAAATAAGTTTTATGCTTGTAGAAATAAGATGCCAAAAGTGTTAGTGTTTAGTGTTTATAGACAGCAGATGTTTAATAAAGAGAATGTGAGAGAAAGATTAGTGTGTGTAGATTTTGACAGGGAATCTTCCTGGTGCCTCAGCTGAATAGATATCAACATGACTGGAGGTCTGAGTGGAGGAGTTAGAATGGTTAATGATAGGTAGCTTGAAGTTGGAATAGATTTATCTACCTGTCTATTTTTTACTGGATTACAACACTGATCATCTTGATCAATTTAAGGCCCAGTCTAGAGTACAGTCAGACAACAAAGTAGGTACAAATTCTAATAAACACAGAAAATGTATAGTGGTACATAAGCCAGGTACAATTATTGACGTCAGATGTAAGTCAAAGTGAACATGTTACAAATTAAGCAAAAAAAATGTTATCAATTGTTAGGCAGAGCAGTTTAGCTAGCAGATCTAGGAGACTCTCACTCTGATACCCTCCCATTGGGAGGAATAAGACACCTTGTTGAAGTTTCCAGTAGTTTATTCAGTTAAGTAGGTACATGGATGACTGTTCTTGGTCTAATACATTACTTACTTGAATCTTCTGCTCATATGGAGGCCCTAGGCTGTGCCTGTCTCTCCTTCGTCTCTGTGGTTTTTAATCTTCTTGTATTTGTGATGTTATTTGTTGTGTTATCTACGGCTAGACAAATCTGTATGATGGAAAATTATTCTGATGGACAGTTAGCCATCCAGGCTTGCTCTGGGTCTTTTATGTCTTCTGTAGTGTGATTTATTGTAGTTCATCATTGTTTTAATGTCCTCCTGTGGGTGATTGCTCAGATATAACTTAGCCATTTAGTCCTGGACAGGTTATTTCATAGTAGGTAAGAGGGTGTCTCTGTGTAGCTGTTCATTTGTTGTATATCATGGGGCATCTATAATAAGTCTGAGGATCTTATTTTGTAGTCTGTGGAGAGTTGTTATGTAGCTGTCAGAATAGTGCTGCATAGAGCATCTGGGCTCTGACTATGCTCTTGTAGAGCAGTAGTTTGTTTTTAATACTCAGGGCACTTCTCCTTTTCATCAATAGATAGAGTTGGTTGCAGGTTTTCCTCACTTTTCCTGTATTGGTTTCTATGTGTATTTTCTAAGACAGCCATTTGTCCATTGTGACTTAAGAGGTGTTTCACTGTGTTTTGCCTGGTATACATGCATTTGATCGGCCAGTGGATGGTCGATTGGAATATGGTCGAAAGCAGTGCGGCAACACCTCAAAAATGCTATTGCAATTGTTGCGGATTGCAAAATATCCCCCTTTTTTGACCCATGGTAGCACTTGTTTAGGTGGTAGAACGGTCAGAAATGTTGCATTCGGTGTTTTGTGTGACATTCCATCCGTTCGGCAATAAAAAATTTGATAATAACACTCGGTGTTATACCCGATCGAGCAATGTTAGCTCGATCAAACAAATGTATTCTGTTTTGCCATGGGATGTCTTTTTTGAACATAGTCAGTGTTGTGCTAGTTACTTATAAAAATAACAAGTTACTATTATTAGTTACTTTTCAGTCAAAGTAATATATTACTATCACTTATTACTTTTCTAAAAAAAAGTAATGTATTACTATTACTAGTTTCTAAATTAGCATGTTACTTTTACATAAGAATATAATACTGAGATTTATTCACACAAATAAGCACATGCATATAAGTGTATTATTAAAGTTATATACACAATGTTACAATGATGATGAATAGCATTTTACAGTTGAAAACTTGCAGCAGACTAGTCTTTATAGTTGTGTGGCACAGTGGTGCAGTGGTTAGTATTGTCACCTCACAGCAAGAGGTTCTCTGGTTCTGATAGAATTATATAAGCATAATACTTGTTGGATTTTTTTGCAGTACCTTTGAAAATCAACAGTATGTCATGACTAGATTATTTCAGGGTTTTCAGAACAGCCCTGTCATTTTTCATCAGATAGAAATTCTTACAGGATGTGTGTAAAATGACAAGGTTATTCATTATATTAATGACATTTTAGTACAGTCAAGAAAGTGAAAGAATGCATATCACAGCTGAGAAAAGTTCCAAGAAAGTTGCAAGAGGCAGGTTTCAAAGTAAATAAAGACAAAATACAGTTTTTTGTCACAAGAAGTACATTTTCTATGAACAATTATTAGACCAACAGGAAGGACTCCTTGTCAGGAAAGGGTGAGAGGCAGTCACACTGAGGAAAAGGCATTTAAAATGTTAAAGCAGAAGTTGGCATAGGCAACAGAGCTGATAGAGCCCATCAGCAAATGACCTTTTGTTTTGCAAACAGCAGCAGGATTGGACACACTCTCAGTGGTGGTTATTACAGTCTTGGCCATAAGAGGCCTCTCAGAGAATGGACACTAGTTAAACAGGTTACTTTTTGTATCAGGAGAATGACTAGGGAATAAGAGAGTATTTGACAATGTTCTCGGGGGTTATAGTTCAAACTCCACATTCGACAATCAAGACTTTGCTAAATGACAGTGAAATACACATAATCACAGAAGGGGTTAGTCACACATTCCTACAGTGTATGTGGATGGTGCACGTTTCTGGAAGGATGGGAAGTACTACACTGGGTGTGCAATAGTGACATTGCAAAAGGGAGACAAACCAATTATGGTTAAGTTACCAGGATACATGTCAGCAAAAATGGCTGAGCTAGAGGCTGTACAATATATCTCACAGGTTTTGAATCCAGTAAATATTTACAGTGACAGTGCTTATGTAGTAAATTTCTGAAACTACATATACCAACGTGGGCTAGAAGAGGATTCACTGATAGTACAGGACTGATTCAAAAGTACAAATTGCAGGGACAGTTTTGAAGTTAAAAGAAAAGCATCAACAATGGATAAAAGACCTGCAGGAAGTATGTCAAGAAATAGCCAATGAGCAAAGTAAGGGAACTGACTGGACCATTGGTCTTAAAAGTACAGAATGTAAAGTAAAAGACTGCTAAAAATTAGTAACAAGAATAGAGTGGTGGTAAAGCAGACAAGGTAGATGCTCCAACCTTAAAAGTAAGGACAGCTCCAAAAAGACAGTGTATATACACAACAGACAGAATAAAAACAGTAGGGGTCAGTCAATGCAATGTCACAGTAATGTAGCTAGGGAGTACTACATTTGCAGCACAAGCGTATTAATGGCTTCCTATGGAATGGGGATGAACACATTGGTCCGATCTGACCATAAGCTAATCCCCCCTTGATATCAACATACTGCCCCCATCCCCCATTAAGGAAACCACAGTAAAAAATTCTCCAAAGCCAACTTCATGCTTCTTAAGATAGAAGTGGTGAACTTCATGACACCCATGCAGATGGACAATACAGGTATGACTGCTGAATCCTACACAAATGCACTCTATAAGCACTTACATCAGTGTATGGATTGTGCTATCCCAAACAGAACCAAGATGCTATCCTCCAAAAAAAGGAAGCCAATTTGGTGGTCCCCTGCCATAAACAAACTGTACAACAGAAGGAAGAAGCTGTTGCAAAAGAGAGTAAAATCCCATGAGTGAAGGATCTCCCTGGTCAGCCTCAGTAAGAAGCTGAGATCCCTTATAAGATCCTCCAAAGCTAGCTATGAAAACAAAATTGCCACTGATTCTAAGGACAACCACAAAGCATTCTATAGCTATGTCAAGAATCTCAATGGCAGCACCCAGATCTGCTCTGAGTTACAGCACAACGGCATGAAAATTACAGACCCAACTGATATTACCAACATCCTGGAAATTAGGTTCAGTGCTAACTTTACCCCACCCCCACCCCCTAAAGGGCCCATATCTATATAGGAAGAATGCAGAATCCCTGTAGTCACATCTACACAGGTAAAAGCAGCACTCTCTAAAGCCAAAAACACAGCATCCATGGAACCGGACAACATCCCAGGCTGCATTTTACATGAACTTCAGATGAACTGGCTCCCCACCTAAGCACCATATTCAGTCATAGCCACACATCAGGCTTTGTGCCCACTGAATGGTGTACAGCAACAGTTATCCCACTCCACAAAGGGGGAGCCACCACTGATCCCGGGAACTATTGCCCTATTCACCTAACAAGCTTGGTCTGCAAGGCCATGGAATGTATCATCATGGAACTCATAAACAAAGACATTGGTAACCTCCAAACTCTGGATCCCACCCAGTTCGGGTTTGTGAAAGGCAGATCATGCCTCCTGAACCTGATCGACTTCTTTGAGGCAGTCACCAGAGCCGTAGATGAGGGTAAGGTCATTTACACAGCCTATCTTGACCTCGCCAAGGCTTTTGACACCATCCCCCATTCTGGAATTATAGCTAAACTCACTAAACTAGGTATAAATCCCTACGTCACAAGATGGGTTGCCAACTGGCTCACTGACAGAACCCACACTGTAAAATTTGCACACTCCAAATCTGACCTCAAACCAGTGACAAGTGGAGTACCACGGGGTTCAGTCCTGGGACCTCTCCTGTTTTGTATCTACTTCTCTGAAGTACAGGCTAACACAGAAAGCCTTTGGCTAATGAAGTTCAAAGATGACTGCAAACTAGGATCCATAGTCGAGACCCCAAATGATGTGGAAATCCTACAGAATGGCCTCGCTGAGACAGATGCCTGGTGTCAGAGCCATAGCCTCAAGCTCAGTGCCAAAAAGTGCATTGTCATCCCCTTTGGTAAAAACTCTGCACCTATGAACTACTACATAGACAGTAGTCTACTTAACACCGAATGTGTGATAAGAGATCTTAGGACCCAGGTGGACAGTAGTCTGTCCTTTGATAGTTAAATCACCACAGTAGTCAGGAAGTCCTCCTACATGGCACACCTTATCATAAAAAGGTTCTTATCCAGGAAAAAAGAGGTCATTGATCTCCTCTACTCGACACTCATTAGACCCATTATAGAGTACAATGCCCCTTTTGGAATGTACCTCACAAGACATCTGCAGCAGTTGGAAAGGCCACAAAAGTACCTCACAAAGAGGATTACTGGCCTCAAACAGATGTCCTACACTGACTGTCTCAAAAAACTCCAGCTTTTCTACTTAGCATATCGCCTATTCTGTGGTGATCTCTGCCTAACATATAAAGCTATGTCAAACCCAGAGCTGTTGGACATGCTACACCTAAAGAAATCCCAATCCCTCCAAGCTACATTCTCTAGGGACCTAAACCTTGTCACCACAATAAACAGGACATACTGGAGGGATAGATTCCTGTCCCAGAGACTTCCCATACTCTGGAACAGGCTACCCATCTAAGTCAAGCAAAGTTCTTCATTAGCACTCTTCAGGAAAAATTTTGATTAGTGGATGGGAAATAGGAAATACACCCCAGGGATCACTTCTGTGTCTCTGCTGGACAGTGGCACAGGAAAATAACTTTCTTGGGTGGCATAAGCTATGGAACCTTGCTGGCTAGGCTTACATAGGCCCTTGTGCCAATAGCCAAGTACCTACCTATGAACCTATGATGTCCTACGACCAGGCAACGTCATGATATGCAGTGTGAATCAACCCTACTGTCATTTACATGAAATACGTTGCTCACGGTTCTTGGCCATACAGACCAGACTCAGTAGGGTAGTTGTGTACTATGTCCCATGATCAATGGTGTTTCCCCCTTTGTGGGGTGTGATAACTGTTGCTGTGCACCATTTGGTGTGTACATAGCATGACATGGAGCTATTATTGAACAAGCAAAATTCTTCGTTAGCACTCTTCAAGAAAAATCTTGATGAGTGGATGGAAAATAGGAAATACACCCCAGGGATCACTTCTGTGTCTCTGCTTGACAGAGACACAGGAAAATAACTTTCTTGGGTGGCGTAAGCCAGGGAACCTTGTTGACTAGGCTTATGTAGGCTCTCGGGCCAGTAGCCTAGTACCTACCTATAAACCTGTTATATAGGGTATGTAATACCATCAATGAGATTAACTAAAAAATTACCTGAAGGTAAAATAAGAAAATGTAAGGAGAAAGAGAGAATTAGAAAACAGTATTGATACATTAGATCAATCATAGATCTAAAATCATGACATAAATGCAGCAGAAGCAAAAGTGTCTTTGTGCTCTGAACAACAAGGAATGATGTACTTATATTCCAGACAAGACAGAATCCATAAAACAACATTTAAGGAAAATACAGCTATTATCAGAAAAGGCTAGAAAGGCATGGAACAGTGGCTATAGTGATTGGTTAAATGGGTTATATCCAGAATGGTGGAAAACCATTATTACAGTTTAATTGCTATAGTAACCATTATTTTGTTGATCATGATAATGTGCATGTGTATTAAACTTTGTATTAAAACTACTATTAATCAGGTTCCTGTTATAACTAATGTAGGTGGTAAGGAAAGTAACATAACCAATAAAGACATGATTTTTCTGTAAAATTCAAAGTTTGATTTAACTTTTGATTGCAAATGTTTTGGTTTTCAAAATAAAAAAGGGGGATTGATAGACATAGTACTTGTTTCCCTCACAGCAGTAATATGTATTTGATAAAAAAAAACTATATTATAACTATTTTTCCTTCACAGTAACAAAGGTTTGATAATCATAATACTGTGAAAGAAATATGAATTTGGTTTAACAGAATGTGCTAGTGTGGAACAATTTTTTTTGTAACAAATGTCATTAACAATAAAGGCTTGTTGAAAGATCTTAAACAGTTTCAAGTGAAAAGGGAAATGGCTAACACAGCAGAAAAAGTTACAAACTATCCTATCAATGAAAGAACATTTTAGCATGCTGAGAACTGTGTTTTCTCTTGATGAGCATGGCTAATACAGTAGAAAAGTTATACACTATCCTATCAATGAAAGAACATTTTGGCCTGCTGAAGGAACTGCTTTTCTCTGGATTGAGATAAGGATGCAGACAAAGAAGGCTTCAGTAAAGGAAAATAATGTTTTCATCAAGTACAAAGTTTGAAACTATAAAAGTGGTTGTAGAACACTTTCTTAGTGGACATTTTTGTAATATGAGTCAGCCAAGGAAGTACAGTGCATCGGACAGTTATATCGGTGTTATAAAGAAAATGTTTATAGTCTCACAGCAGTGCTTGATAAACTCGTTTCAATAAATCTGTCAGCAGTTATGAATATACAGTTGTACAGTTTGTCTATGTGACATGATACTGTTAATTTCAATTTAACAGGTTCAGTTTTCGGCTGGGGTGCCTTCTCTGCAGAGTCTGCATATCCTCCCTGTGTTTGCATGTGTTTCCTCTGGGTG
Organism: Protopterus annectens; assembly: GCF_019279795.1. Lineage (NCBI taxonomy): Eukaryota > Metazoa > Chordata > Ceratodontiformes > Protopteridae > Protopterus > Protopterus annectens. The sequence continues at coordinate 314,921,041 of NC_056738.1, forward strand.
CTCCGGTTTTCTCCCACATTCCCAAGATATGCTGCATGTGGATTGGACAATCTAAATTGGCCTTTGGTGTGAGTGTATGCGTGCGTGTGTCTTCAGAGGAAGTTTGGGCACCAGGCTGGCAACTCAACACCATAAAACTCTACTGCTACTTGTTATGTGAAAGCAGCCAAAAGGAGAATAACAAGACTAGTCTTTATAGCTAGAGAGTCACAAATAATAATTAAACCAAACCATACACAGCCAGCATCACAAAACCTATAAAACAAAATCACATTTTGTCTATTTTCAGCAACTAAATATTGAAACCTGAAAAGAATGTTAAATAGAACATAAAAAATTGTCAAGACAAAAGTTGGTTGATCATAGATCCATCCAAAGACTCCTGCATGGTGCAGTGGGTTGGGGTGTCGGGTGTTAAACCGATGAGTGGTGAGTTGGATTCCAATTGATGGAGGTATGGAGAACCAATGTTGCTTATTATATGGCAAGGTAAGGATATGATCTCTAGCAGACTAGAAATGTCACAGTATTAGGGGTGTTTTAGTGGGTGATAGTGCCACAGTACCAGGGCAGAGTCAGAGTCTGGTCCTCATTAGTTTTTACCAACTTGCAGTACTAAAAAATGAAGTAAATTTTGCTCCTGACAAATTCTAATGAACTGTTATGAATGCTACGTGCTATGAGTTGTGCCAACATTATGTTGTAATTTTTTTATCCAAATTGCCCCTTCAAAGTCTCCATTACTTCCTAACATCTGATTATTATCCATACTATCCAGGGCCCTCAGCAGTTTTCTATCACTCTTTAGGGGTCGCTGTTGCCCACGTTGAGAATGACTGGTTTAAGCAAAAGTAACTCAAAAGTAATGCACATTTAAGTTACTAGTTACTAAAAAAAGTAGTATATTACTATTACTTAGTTACTGTTTTGAAAAAGTAACAAGTTATATTACTAGTTACTAGAAGCTGTAATATATTACAGTAATATATTACATAGTAATCTTTTTGAATGGGTATAGGTTTCATCTGCTCATCAAGATTATGGTGGTCTTTTCTGGGTTAATCTCTATGTGCCAGACACAAAACCAGATTTCTAATGCATTTACAGCCTCTTGGAGTCTTTTGGAAATTAGCCAAATGTGCTTAGATTTGTATAGTATTGCTGTATCATCTGCATACTGTGCCAACCTGGTTCCACCCATTTTTGTTATGTCATCGATGTATATGTTAAACAGTAATGGTGATAATGTGGAGCCTTGTGGGATTCCAGCTGTAATTGTCTTTTCCACTGAGTAAACACCATTCATTTTTACTCTGAAAGTTATGCCATGAAGATAGGAAGAAATAAGATGAATCAGGTAAGAGGGGAAGCCTTTTAAGAACAGCTTATATAGATGACCCTCATGCCACACCTTATCAAAATCTTTAGAGACATCTAAAAAAACAGTTCCCATTGCCCTATTTGTATTATACCCTTCAGTAATGTATTCCACAACTCACAGTAACTGATGAGTCCTGGAGTAGTTTTCTCTAAAACCATATTGCTTGTTGTTGATTACTCCTTTTTTTTTTTTTTGAGGCATGTTTTAGATTTTTTTTCCACCACTTTCCCTAATGTACTTAAAATACTGATGGGTCTATAACTTTGTGGAAACGCTCAGTCTTTGCTAGGTTTTGGCAGAACTGCCACATCTGCATTTTTTCCAGCATTTGGAGAAATGGCCAAGTCTCATTGTAGCACTAGCAATATTTGTGATTATGACAACAACTTTTGTGGGTAGGTATCTCAGGGCTTTGCTGGGAATGTTGTCTGGTCCAGGTGCTTTTTTGATATTTATTTTTTGCAGTATTTCCCTAATTTTACTTGGTGTGGCAAAAATCTATTTCTTTCAGTGTGTTTCTTGATCAAGTATTTCTGAGCAAATTTATGGACTTTCTCAATATGCACCATGTCTGCCTGTTGAAAATTTGGAGTGCACTGCAGTTCCAGGTAATCTGCGATGGCTTCGGCCTTGTCCTGACAAGTGAAGACTAGTCCATTTGGCCCATGAATGATGGGCATTGGGGCCAATTTTTGTCTCAGAGCTTTAGATAATTTCCATTTGATGTTTGAATGATTTTCCATTTCTGAGATGGTTAGAGCCCATCTATGTTCTTTAATTGCTGATAGTGCTTTTTTGATATCTGTTGTTAAGTAATTAATTTTGGAGCATTCTTCCGGGTTGCAAAATTTTTGCCATTTCCTATGGGCTTTATTCTTTTCTCTAATCTTTTCCTGAGCCAAGGTGGTATCTGGAGAAGATTCTGCTTCCTGGTTGCTTTGATCATAGCTATTTTGATGCAGCTAGTAAGAGAATTTACTGATTCATCCACTTGTGTTGGAGTTAGAATGGTGGGAATGTGAGGTAAGCATGTCTCCAAATTGCCCATTAATGCTGTCCCGCAGTTTTTGTTTTTTCAGTTATTACTTGATTACTATTAGTTGAGCTTGACCCAGAACCTTCTAGTGTGAGAATTACTGGACTATGGTCTAAGCTTAGCTTGCTGACCGTATAGATAGTGGGAATCTGTGTCACATTTTTAAGTAGGGTGATGTCCAGAATATCTGGGCAATGTCCTCGAGAGTGATAGTGAGTTGATTCTTCTGGACTGAGTACCACAACTTTTCTGCTGTCCAGGCAGTTGATCAGGGATCTTCCTTTGGCATTTATAGTTCTGCTATTCCAAGTGGGGTGTTTGGCATTTAGTTCTCTGGCTAGTATTGTTGGTAGATCAGACTGAAAAATGAAGTCCAAGTTATCATGTAGCAGTTCTTTTTAAGGTTTATTATAAGCAGAAGCTATTCTGAAGGGACCCTCTGTGGTATTCATGGTCACTATGTTAGCTTCTAAGTTGGCTAGTGTGATATTAGAAAATTCCGAATGGTCTACATTCTTCTTTGCTAGGATGTTAGTACTGCTGCCTTTCCTGGGTTTGCGGCCTTGTCAGTAGACATAATGATTTCTGAATTTGATTTCCACACCTGGATGTAAATATGTATCACAGATAAACATTATATCTATGTAGTGAAAGGCTAGAAATTCTTGTAGCTCATCTGATTTCACTTTGAAGCCAGACCATTGGCATTCCAGAATGCCAGATCGATATCTTGTAGTATTAGTGGTTTCCTAGAGTTCATTTTGAAGTCACATTAATCATGTATATGAGCCACTTATAAGCAGGCACTGTAAACCTTTTTAGGTATACAAAAAATATTAGCCTTTCATATTATATGTCAGGAGATAACGAGCCCCATAAAAGTGGGTACGGCCTCTTATATGGCTCTACTTTATTCTGTCGAAAGCTGAAAAGGGCAAATACAAATAGCGTGACACATAAAGAGCGAAGAACGAATACATCAAATGAACGAAACCACAAAAAGAGAAGTGTTGAATCATCATAGTTGGCCCGTCTGCGGTATAGCTCCGTAAGGTAAGTGTGCGGTAGTTACAGACCTTAGGGTTAGGGGGGGTTAAGGATAGTGCATAGATAGTTGTGTATGTGGGGTTTAGTGTAGGGTTAGCAGTAGGGTTTTGGTGGTTTAATTTAGGGTTAGAAGTAGGGTTTTGGTTAGTGTATGTATGTGTTTTTGTATTGTGTTTGGGTAGGTAGTATGTTGCAGGGGGTGGGTTGGCCGACTATGACGGTTCGAGGTTTTAAATTTCATGGTTTAATACATCTGATGTATTCGCGGTTCGGTCTTTATGTGTCATGCTATTTTATTCTCCCTTTTCAGCTTTCAACAGAATAAAGTAGACCCTCTCATATTACATGTTGATAGAATGGAAACATTTCTGTAATAAAATTTTTATACTTGGCTCCAATGAATATGAGCCCCATTAATGCAGACACAGCCTCTCACTTTACATGTGTTACAAAACAGACTAATAATGTCTGGTGATAGCCTCGTAAAAGCAGGCTATATAGTTCTACAGTTGCAGCTCATAATGTGTTGTCATGTTTTGTTTGTTAGAAGATAAAAATAAAAACAAAAACCTTTTACTTAAGAATGAGGTTCCACAGACTGCTGAGCTGGTAAGCCTTCATGGATCTTTCAGGAATATTCAAATAAGGGACTAACCTCAAACCTTTGGGATTGGTTGTTTTCCCATCTCATAGATTTTCCTCCAATCAGGTCCCTTGGACCCTCCCACCATTGTCTGTAACTGTCTTTGAATAACTGGCCTGTTGACTGTAATGTATTAGAACAAGAACACTCATCCAGCTACCTACTTAACTGAATAAGCTACTGGAAACGTCAACAAGGTGTCTTTATTCCTCCCACAGGGAGGGTATCAGAGAGAGAGTCTCCTAGATCTGCTAGCTAAAGTGATTTTATCTGGACTTATCATTTATACTCTTTCTTGTTAGTCCCTGTCACCCTCTGTATCACAGATGGGGCACCAGACTTCACTTGAGCCCTCCAAATTACCTTTGTTTAGCCTTATAAAAAGTGGGGACTGCTAAGTGAATCCCAAGAAGAGAATAATCATTTGATTTTGTAAAAATTCCTATTATACACAGTGAAAGAATATTTACATAATATAATATTTTGAATGCGGGAGACAATAAATCCATGTTATCTTCCTTTTTTGCAACATACAGATAAGTAAAACTATTCTAAACATGTGTATAAAACTTTATGAATGGAGAGCTGTCCTTACTCCTTCCTTATCACTTTCAAATCTCAGATTCCACAGCATGGATCATTCCCTAAATCTCTATTAATTCTGCAATGAAGCAGAAACAGCTACTATATGGAATGGCTGCCCTCTGTATAAAATTATGTTTTCTTAAAGTTCATTTTTTCATTACCCCCTGTACTATCAAATAAGTTGTCTTCCCTCAAATTCATTACAGATTTTGCACAGACTTTAACTCTTTTTCAGATATAAATAACAGAAAAACCATACTTCATCAATTTATAGGTACATAAGGGAAATATAACAATCAGCTCTCCAGCAGCACTGCATGGTACTTTAACATCAACTCTCCAGTAGCACTGTCTGGTCCTCTAAGATCCACTCTCCAGTAGCACTGTCTGGTCCTCTAAGATCCACTCTCCAGCAGCACTGTCTGGTCCTCTAAGATCCACTCTCCAGCAGCACTGTCTGGTCCTCTAAGATCCACTCTCCAGTAGCACTGTCTGGTCCTCTAAGATCCACTCTCCAGTAGCACTGTCTGGTCCTCTAAGATCCACTCTCCAGTAGCGCTGTCTGGTCCTCTAAGATCCACTCTCCAGTAGCACTGTGTGGTACTCTAATATAGAATAACTAAGATATTACAATGTTTAAGTCGAAAGGCTTATCGTGCTGATATTTTTACTTTCCTTTCTCTATAAATTAATAGGAGCTTGAAGTTAATACACTTTGAGGGTGATTTAACAAGACTGTTTAAATTTTACACAATAAGGTGAAGCATTAACTGTATGATGTTATTACTATTAGTCTGAATTACAAATGGTATAGTATTGATCATTTGATTCAACAAGTCCATAGTCTGAACAGTTATTGTAGATTTTGGTGAAGCATCAACAATATGGCCATGATAATTTATTTTATTTTATCATCAACATTTATTTATACTTAAAGAATACAATGACGATTGTAGTTTTTTTAGATAATGGAGAATATGACAAGGCAATAATTGCATGAAAAGATCAACATCAAATTTGAGTTGGAATGTGGTACAGCAGAAGCATAGCTGGGTTATCTGGTACCTTGTTCAGTTCCCTGACTGGCACTCCTCAAAAAAAAAAGAAAGAAAGAAAGAAAAAAAAAGTATTCTGCTCTGAAACTGCAGCAAACAATTTGCTACAGTTAAAATATGGCACCCAAAGTGCTTCAATGTTTCAGACATGACTGAAAATATAATATCAGCAAGACTTTTGTGAATTGAAAACTTGCTCAAATTATTACCCTCCAAGATCATGAGAACAGGGAGCTTTATCTGCAGAACAAGCTAACTCTGGCTCAGTAGTAGGGAAAAGAGTCTTTGGGAAGATTATGCCTGCTTGATGAAATCTCCCATGGCCCTTCAAAATGAAGAAAACCTAGCTATTAAAAATAAAATAAGCTGCTGGAGTGTTTCATTTTTTTAGCATTTCCAATAGTTTAAAGATAGTAGCTAACTGCAAAAACCCAACATCTCTCACAATCATATATGGGTATAGATATAGATATCAATATAGACATAGTCAGATAAATAGATAGATGGACCATTTGTAATCTGACACTTTGCACAGAGGTTTGAAACTATGAATGATATACCAATTTCTGCAGCAGTCCTGGGTTTGCCACATGACAGTTCCCCTTGGCTAAGCCTCAGATGTGAAAGAAATGCTCCACCTCTTTCAATAATTAATATATATATATATATATAAATATGTGTGTGTGTGTGTGTGTGTGTGTGTGTGTGTGTGCACGTGTGTGTTTTTCTCTCTCTCTCTGTATATATATATATATATATATATATATATATATATATATATATATGTGTGTGTGTGTGTGTGTGTGTAATATCTGCTGTTCACCAAAATGTATTTGTTTATCAATCAACAGTGAGTGGCTGGTAATGAATATGCAGAGTAGCAGAAAGTAAGATGGGCAATGAGCCGTTTGGATTCAGATCAGAATGCAGCACAACCGGCTCAATATTTGAGTGAGGCAGATAGTGCAGAAGAAGCTAGAGTTGAGGAAAGAGCCATTTCTAGACTTGGAGAAAGCTCATGACAAGGTTACAAGAATGTTGATTTGTGCAGTCCTGTGTTGGTATGATGTCCCAGAAACATTGGTAGACTTAGTGCAGGTTATGTACAAGGACCCAATTATACAAGTCCAAACAGTGTTCATATACAGTGGAGGGAGGGGTCCTAGTGGGAGTATGGGTGCATCAGGTTCAGCTGTGAGCACACTGATGTTCATACTGACGATGCACTACATGAACAAACAAACTGGGGTGGTCAAATCAGCAAAACTGATGTATGCAGATGATGTGGCATTATAAGGAGACTCTGAGCAGGAGCTTCAGCAAATGTTAGGGCAATAGAATGTACAACTGAAACCACATGGGATGAAACAGACAGTTGCCATGGCACCAAAAAGGGGAAATCATAAGAAGTTGAAAATTGAAATAAAAGGTAAATAATGGAATATGTTAATACCCTGTAGTGTTTAGTATGGGTGGTTGAGAAGAAGCCTGAATGAGGAGGTCAAAGTTAGAATCACAGGTGCTGCAGCCAACTGGCATAGGGTGCCCAGAACAATGTGTTACAAAAGAATGCCAATAAAGTAGAACTATAAGTTGAATAAAACAGTGGTGTGACCAGTAATTCTGTATGGCACACAAAACTGCTCAGTGAAGGCAGATCAGTTGACAAATCTAGAGGTGATGGAGATGAAATGTTGGAGGGATAGGATGCATACTGTGGGATGGATGAAGAAATGACAACATCAGAGCAGAATCCAAAGTAGATGCACCTGCAAATAAGGTCAAATAGAATGGACTATGGTAGTTCAGGCGTATTTGTAGGAAACAAAAGATGATTTGGTGAAAAGGATTTGGGAGAGACAAAAAGAAGACAAGAGTAAATGTGTGTGTCCATCAAAAAAGATGGAATTATTGCATGACAAAAGACGTATGACAGACCCACATGAATACTGAAGAAGATAAAAGAGTGGCATTGAATCAAGAGATATGGCAGCAATAGATGTGACACCCTAGCCCCATGTACAAACTGTGAAAAAGGGGCTTGATGATGATGATGATGATGTTCATCTGTGGGTGTGATAAAAATTGTGAATATGTAACTTGAATAATTGTTAATTATTACATATTTCTCTCTAAGTGCAAGAAACACTTTTCAAATACTGTTCTATTGTCATTTATTCCCTTTTATATTGTACACTATACTGGCGTGTTTGTCTTAAGAATTAGGTCAGGGTCCCTGGACCAGCACAGTTAGAAAGATTACTAACAAATAAGCAAATAAAATAAAAGCATCATTCAGGGGACCCATCTGCTTTGTGTAGTGTAAACATGTTATTAGGGCAAGTCTTATTCTCCTGCTTTAGATGAACATTTGATGCCTAAACATATGTCTTTCATTCTTTATGAGGCTTTGAAGTGAGTTTTTGCCATTGCAAGAAATGGTGATGTATGTTCCTATTCATACTTTCTACATTTTAATATAATCTTTGGTAATACTAAATGTAGATCTAACAGCATTGTGGAGAATAGAGGTGGGACTAAAGTAGGGAAAAGTAAACACATTAAAAATACAAGCCTTTGTCATTGCTGAAGGTTGCCTTACACTGTAAATGAACCACAGCAGTAGTAGGTAAAGTTATACGATCAACAACATTTTTTTTTCAGTATCTAGCTTTGCTAAACAGCATGGTTAATACCACACATCATCAGGAATGTGAAAAAAAGGAAGGATTAAGACAGTAAAAATATATTGCCTGGCAGCCTTAACCTTTGTGTAGGATAACATTTTCAATGCACATGAGAGCTGCTTTCTGCTTTCTCATTTTAATTACCACTCATCTCTAATTTTTCCTGCTGAGTCATTTCCACTGGAAGCCAACAGTGTGTAAGGGCAAATATTCATTAATGTTTTCTGAAATATTTGCACTCTTCATAATTCCATTTGCAGGAATATTTTATTTGTAAAAAAACAAATATTGTTGCACTAACAGGCTAGGTTGTTTCACAATCTTTCACCTGTTCTGCTGCTTGTTAAGATCACATCTTCTTCTTCTACTAGCTAATCCATAAGACTTCATAGATAGTTTTTTTACTACAGCTATTTCATTAAATAATTGTGTGTGGGGGGTTACTTTATCAGACGATACTGCATCCACATAGCAAAACTAGTTTGCTTCATGTCAATACATGTACTACATCGACAATGCTCCCAGTAATTAAAAAAAATAAACATTTTTTACTCTCTATAACCAGATACATTGTCAAGTACCATTGCATGCTAGAGACTGCCTTCCCTACCAGGGCTTGATCTCAGAGAACAGGCAGAAGGAAGTAAGGTAATGATTCTCTGTAAGTAAGGAAATGATTCTTTTGACCTGGGATACAGGATCTAAGTTGCCTAGATATAGGAAGGCCTTATTAAGTTTAATGCTGTTGGCTGCCAAGAAGGCAATTACAAAATAATGGAAATCAAAGTCTACACCAAGTGTATGTGAGCTATTGAATGTTATAAATGAGATAAAATAACTGGAAGAGTGATCTTTAGGAAACGTAGGTGCAAAGTACATTGAAATAAAGGTAATTGTGGGAGCAATACATGCATAATAATGTTCAGGAGGGACAGGAGTGAGGTTTAAGCAAAGGCATAAATTCAGCAATTTTTTGTAATGTTGGATTAATGACAGTAGCAAAACAAATATATGTGATGTATATTGTATTTAAATGGAAAATGTTAAAATGGTTTGTTTTATTTTCTGTTAATGTATGCTTGCCTCTGTCTAAAGTGATAATTTAATAAAAGTGTTTACAAAGAGACTAGACTGTTTAGTGGCATTGGTAGCTAATAGTCATCAGTATATAGAGTCAATTATGTTTATCAGTTGTTATATTTTGACATTTAGATTGATTTACTATAGCAGAGGCTGTTTTAAGGTCATTATGGCAAAATGAAAAAAAGTTTGTGCAATATCTGCTTTTGCAAGATTTAAGTGCAGGTACATATAAGGGTATTGTTATGGTTCCAAAGACTTCTGAAACCTAAGAGCCAAAAAATCTATTCTAAGGGAAGATAACATTTGTCTTCCACACTTTATCACTATCTCTCTCTCTCACACACACATACTCTCCATATTTCTCAAACACACACACACGCACACACACAGTTTCTGATTAACACCATTGGGCACCATTTTGTGAGAGAGAAGGCTTTTCATCTACCCATAAAAACTGTGATTACAGAGCTGTCTCCTAATGATTCTAATTTGCTAAATTTACTCAACAACAAAATGCAAGTATGGAAGAAAGGATCCTCTAAACTGCAAAATAATACAGAAATATCAACCTCAGTAATGAAAGAGAAGAGAAGTGAAAATTACCCAGCGAATTCCAACATCAGCACAGCTTCTGCAATAATGGCACTTCAGGAGTTAACATGACTTCCACCCTTGCACTGGCTACAGTGCACTGGACTTCCTTTAGTTGGCTACCCCTTTATGTATTGTTGCTACTTTTCAGTGTATTTATTTGAATGTTATCTTTCATTCAGGACAGGCACCACTGAATCACTGGGCGGCTACATTTCTTATTTTAAAATACATCCCAATCCTGTCTGTTGGTAACATATAATAACACATAGAATAAGGCTGTAATCTTATAATACTTACAAGATGAAAGTACCTCTTGGAAAAAGAGGTACTAATTGATATCTATAATCGGAGTTAGGAAATCATTTTAGCTATAACAAGTGTCTGGGCTGTTAGCAGGTTATCTGGTAAGTGTGCACCATTAATATTTTAGACATACTGCAAAACATAAAATTATATAATCTATAAATAAAATGTAATGGCACTCGACCACAGGGTGGACATGCAGACTCCACACAGAAGGCGCTCCAGCCAAGAATCGAACAGGAGAACCTCTTGCTGTGAGGCGACAATGCTAACCGCTGCACCAGAAACTGTAATTTCATTAAATGCTACCTTAAATTTCAGAATAAACAGATAAAGCATACTCCCAATTTTGTAAGATGTTTGCATTACTGCTTTTGGTGTTCTATTCATGTCCAGTTCACCTAACCCAGCCAATGGTCTATTTGATAAACTGTAGGAGAGCAGCAAACACTTTGAAATGTCTATGGCTGAACTAATGCTGCTTCATTTTACTGCTATTCATTAATGCAGAGAAGTTAACAGACTGCTTGATTGCTAGTTGTGGTTTTTTTAAACAACAATGTAACTTGATGAGAAGTTATTCTGGCATGCATTTCAAGGACCTTGCTGTTGCCCTTATCTCTGCTAGCAGTGTTTTATTCACTTGTATGTTTTTCTGCTGAACCATTATGTTCTACCTGAGCATGCACACAGGCCACTCAGAAGATCATGTAGATGTTTTACTTACTGTTCCTGTTAATTCAATGTGTTATGGTGGTGTTTGCATGAAAGCTAACACAATATCTGAGAAACCTAACATGTTTTGCATTACCTGCAATATTCAATTGGATCTCAGTAAGGTTTAGATTCTATTACTGTTTTTACAGATTTCATGCCTCACCCATATTATATTCAAAGATCATGCACACAGTACCTCCAGAAAGTGTAGCTTCCGTGATGTCACAGATGTCTTCAGCAGTGTCATCCTTGTCTCGTTTCTTCTTCTTTTCCTTCTCCTCTGGAGGTCTAAGTAGTGATAGTTCTTCTGGGTGCCTGAGATCTGTAAGATGTTAGAAAGCATTTATGTTATTAGGTGAAACAATGCTTTTAGACTTGTAAAGCAAAGCAGTCTTCTCCAAAGTCTCTTACAGATGTCAGAAATATTCTTCTCCATTGTCACTTTAGAGACAAGGACCTAGCAAATGTCTGTCTTACCAACAAATGAGTGCATGAAATATGATGCCTTTAATTGACTGACACCACCCCATGAGATCAGTTTATGATTATCGGATGTAGCTTAGCTATTACTAGCAAAAGATTAAATAATATCAAAGATATTTAATGTAAGAAGTCTATTGTCTGAGCTTAAAATACATCTGTCGGTACTGTTCCTTGAATGTGCTGCTGGGATGCTGCTTTAACTTGTGTGTATTAATTACATTTGCCAGCATCTTTATGTGAGTTATCATGCATAATCCAGCTAGTCTTTGATATCAGTGCCTAGTGCATAGATTTAATAAGACATTTAGTAAAGCTGAGTTGAAACACAGAGTCAATACAAAGGCAGAAAAAATTGTGTTATTGCAGAAGGTAAAAGTGAGGTACTAGAAAACAAGAACTTGCTGTAAATGAGAGCAAAAAACAATCTCAAAATTAAAATGGCCAGAGAGTGATGCCACAATTCAGAAATATGGGTACTATAAAAGCTTTAGAGTCTGAAGATCAACACAAGAACTTACAGGCAGGAATTCACAGACTAAACAAGTCCATCTCAAGCACAAGACAGGAATTTCATCCATAGCCAAGCAAGCAAATGTGTATGCCAAAGATAAAGCTCTCACTTGCCCAACCAAAATTGGATTTCCACTGACTTTTATTGTAGTAATGCATGTGGTTGTTTAAAGGAGGACCAAGCAGCTGAATGATATGGTGGTCTAAGAAGTAAAATGAATACTAATGCCTCTATGTATCATGCACAGACCTGCATAATATATAACTTTCTCCATGGTGTTTCATTACAGACAAGAATTTACAAATGGGTCGCCTCAAATTATCTATTGCATGAACCCAGTTATTTTCATTAGGGTTAATATTTAATTATTTGCCATGGAGTGGATAAGACCAATCCAACACCAAAGAGAAATCAGCTAGGCTTAAAATGGCCCACAAAAGCAGCTAAGCTAGTACTTACCTATGAACCTATAAATAATAAATGTCTTGCTATTGCATATGGCTGGAGAAAATGTCATTCAGACAAATGAGGCTATGTGAAATCATAATGGCAAGTTTGCAGGGGTCCATGTTATTTCATCAAAGAGTCATTTCAACAAAGCTGACTTCATCGACCCCAAATCAGTGAACGAATTTCTGTGAAAGTTTTTATCGCAAAAGATTTTACCAGGGAAAGGAAGCAGTTGGCCAACAGCACAACTTTGCCCTTTTCCCCACCATAGTGTGATCTGGTGTGTTTGATATTCTGTGGTTTGCTTTCTGATGTGGTGTTGGACAGGTGATTACTTTCCCTGGTGAAATTTTTTTCAATGTTTTCATTCGTGGAAATTCAGTTCATTGATTTTGGGTTGATGAAGTCAGTTTCTCTGAAATAACTTTTCGATGAAGTAATATATACCTGTTTGCAGATGTATAGAAAAACGTACATAAAAAACTTCACTTAAGAAAATGTACAGTTTAGCATTTTTAAATTCATGTGTACAGTTAAGGAAGAACATGAAGCGTGTAATGTATTGTACAACTCTAAAGACACTAGTAAGAAACTGTTTATTTACAGACATTGATGAAGAAATACAGATACAAGGTATTCAGACCTGCAATTCAGGAAGAGTTAGAAGGAAAGCATTGTTTCGACTTGCTTTAGCTTTGGAAAATATCATTGATTATTAGAGGTATCAGTGGGACAAGGAAGTAAAATGGGACAACATATCTAGCTAGCTATATCTATCTATCTACGTGTGCGTATATATATATATATATATATATATATATATATAGAGAGAGAGAGAGAGAGAGAGAGAAATTATGTAGAAGATCTTAAGTAAAAATTATTCTAGAAAAACTTAGAATAATGAGACAGAAGATAATGACAATATAAAACCTGACCACACATTGGCATGAAAAATAATACATAATTTGAAATAGCTGTGAAAGTTCTAAACACTGAAGTGAGACTGAACAGGCACTTTAGGCAGTCCACTGTAGACAAGTACAGAAGCCTACCCACACTGTTAAACCTGTAAAGGAGGCTAGACCAAGACAAGTAGCTACATTTGGGAAAGGAGAGAGACTTTAACTATAATTCAAAGATAATCTGAAAAAGTAAAAAAGGACATTTTTCTATACATAAGGACTCCATACTGCTGGTAAAGTGTTTGCACTAGCAAAGTGAGTCTTAAGAATAGCCCATAAGTGCTGTTTTTCTAGTCTTGTAAGTATACTGGTTAGCCGCCATCATAAACACCTTGTCCCTCTGCATTCTCAGATAGAGGTAAGATTTTCTCTCCTGTTCACTGGATTCCACAGACTGCCTCATTTTTGTCACTTCTGCAGAGACCTGAGCCCAAGTGCTGGCTTAGAATTTTTTGCCACTGTAGTGTACAACTTTAAAATTAGTTTCTCCTTCTTACCTTGTCCTGTTAGCCTCCTAGCCATGCTCCTTCTAAGGGTGGTCATATATATATATATAAAGTAATTCTTTCCAGTCAGATCAACTGCTTTGATGCATTAACTAGTCTCATAAGTTTAACTGAGTTTGGTTGCCTCCCCATACAAACTGTTGTTTGCATTGGCTGTCATACTATCATATAAAGAGAAAAAATGTCCTTCAGAGTAGCCTCTCAATTATCCTGTATGATGTATTTATAACTGCCTTATTATTATTAAGCAGACAATGCTGCACCTGATATGGAAGAATATTTTTATATTAGGAAGCATGACTTTACTGAATGTTCCTGTGCACACATTCAGGTTAACCCTGAAGCTACATAAAACATATTGCTGCAGAAAGCAAGAAGGAACAAAGACTCTTAAAATACATAATGAACACAATTATTTTAAAATGACTTAGGGCCAAGGTTATATTAAGTAATTCAGGTCCAAGAAAGTAAGGCAAGACTTGTTTAAACATACCACAAGGCTGGCTCTAAGAAGGCTAAGAGCACTGAGATTCTGCATCTTAATGCCAGAAGTGGGTGTAATAAAATTTCAGACTTCCAGATTTGGCTGGTAACTCTTAAACCATTCATTTTAGAAATCTCAGCAGCTTAGCTGAAACCTTACATACAGAGCAGTGACATTACAGTACCCAGAAACCCTACATATAGAAGGACCATTGACGGAAGAGGTATTAGAAGTAGCTATAGTTATTACAACATCCTTGCTAAATATGTTAAGGATTTAAAGCCTCCCGATACAGCAGAAAAGAAAACATTGTTTGCTATCACACATAAGAAAATCAGTTTGGAATGTAACTACTTCAAGCAAGATAAATCTGTAGTACTTTTAAAAAGTAAACTCTCATGGTTAATGAACCACTTGAGAAAGGAAAGATGGAAGCTAAGTGACTTCAGTATTTCACAGCAAGGGAACTATAACCTTTAGCATCATTGTTTAATTGATACTGACTTTTCATAACTAATTAAATCTACAACTTGAATAGATGCTAAAATGGGTGTCAAGAACATCCCTAAAGGAACATTAACAAGATTTCCAAATAAGATTGCATCTGCTAGTGCCTTGGTTTATCACCAAAGTGACCACCTCCCTGTCTTTGTACTATGATAAGTTACCTAGCTGACTCATCAGATCAAATTGTAGAAAATCCAAAATGTAATGAATGCAACACTTAATCAAGTAGAAAATGATCTGTGTTCCTATGATTGCATTTAGCTAGACCATATACCTTATCTGGATGGGCCGTACAACTGTTCAACAAATACTGTTGACCACCTTGGATAAGTATCCCTCTTTAAGGGTTGTTAGATGTCAAAAAGATACAATCCCCTTGTTTAATAATTCCTTTATGTCACTCAGTAATGAAAAGGATGTGGCAAGGAAATGATACATGAATTCTGGAGAAGACCACCACAACAATGAATTCATATATGTTCAGAGTAAATGCCAGAGTCAGATATGGATGGTAAGACAAAACAGTCATGTGATATTACAGAGAAAGAAGCTAAAGAGTCAAGCCATTTATTGGAAAACAGTTACTATATTTAGTAAAGGGATTAAAAATAATGAAAACTCCTTCTCATCATATATACATCTATGCATAGTTAATACTGTTATTGAGACATTTTACAAGCCAAATGATATACTGAGTGATAAATGATTAGCAACTAAGGATACAGGAAAGCTCACTTTTTATTCAGTTACCTGCGCTACCATAAAGAACTACTTCATGGGTCACAAATCATGGCACAGCTGAGAGACATTATCCCACATTTTGAGGCTTTCAGCAGATTGACTACTCTGAGCTACTCTTACCCTGAAACAATTCTTATTAATATAAGCTTACAGGAAGGCAGAGATGCTAAAATATGGACAAAAAGCAAAATTATTGTCAAAATGAAAGAAAATGTCATGCAGAAAGGATATAACTAGATTGACTGACATTTTCAGTCCATTTTCCTGAGTATAATGAAATGGTAGCTCCCTCCACTTGGCTGCTATTGGGTGTTTTACAGGAAAATGCTGGAAACAAGCTGAGAGCTAACCTGTATTTAGTAAAATATGTTACTTTGCTGCTAATCATGCAGATTTATCTAACCACTGGCTTTTATTTAACCATTTCGATTTGACGATCTTAAATTGTATCTCCTATCAGGGTAATATGCTTAGTCATATTCTTCTGCATAAAAGAACACTGTCCCAAGCATGTCTAACTTATGACAGTGGCATAGCCCATGAAGCTACCTCACGTACTATGCAGTATCTGCTGCCGTGATGCCAACATAAAAGAACACTGTCGCAAGCATGTCTAACTTACGATAGTGGCACTGGCATAGCCCATGAAGCTACCTCACGTACTATGCAGTATCTGCTGCCTTGATGCCAAAAACATCTTCTAAGACAGGATACATGTCTCCCAGTCATGTGCTTCCTACCCTTTAGAACAACCTGCTGTCACAGATAAGCTTATCTATAATTTAAAATAATTTTATATAATATTAAAAAAAAAATCAATGACCTGCCTATCAGCTCATCTGTATGCCCAAAGTGTGCAGTTACCTAATAAACTTTAATAACTATATGTAATCCATAAACACTTATAACAATATTTACATTTTAAGAAACAAAAATAATATACATCAGATATTTTTACAGGTTCATAGGTTCATAGGTTCATACTAGGCTATCTGCCCGAGGTCATTTATAAGCCTAGCCCATAGTTTTGTGGCTTACGCCACCCCTTTAGTTTGGAGAAACTATGCCCATTATTTTGCTATGCCTCTGTCGAGCAGTGACACTGAGGTAACCCCTGGGGTGTATCTGCGATCTCCCATCCATTGGTCAAGATTCCTCTTGAACAAGGCCAGCGAGGTGCTCTGCCTCACATAAACTGGGATTTTGTTCCACAGCATAGGGAGTCTTTGGGTGATGAATCTATCCCTCCAGCACGTCCTATTAATAACCGTGTCGAGGTTTAAGTCTCCCGCCCTTGTGGCTCTGAGGGATCTAGATTTTTTGAGATGAAGCATGTTCATCAAATCTGGGTTTGACATGGCCTTGTATGTCAGGCATAGGTCACCTCTGAGCAAGCGGTAAGCAACTGAATATAACTGGAGTTCTTTCAGTCGGGCAGCATAAGACAGATTTTTAGACCCTTTATCCTTTTGGTGAGGAACTTTTGTGGCCTCTCCAGCTGCTGCAAGTGTCGGGTCAGATACATTCGAATGGGGCATTGTACTCGATCATTGGTCTGATGAGTGATGAGTATAGGGAGACTATGACTTCCCTTGATCTAGATGTGAATCCCTTCATGATAAGGTGGGCAATGTAGAAAGTCTTCCTAACTACTTTAGCAATATGAGTGTCGAATGAAAGGCTACTGTCAACCTGGGTTCCCAGGTCCCTAATAACTTCTTCTGTGTTCAGGGATTGCCACCTATATGGTAGCTAGGGGTAACCTTATTTTTCCCAAAGGGTATGACTATGCATTTCTTGGCATTTAACTTTAGGCCATGGCTCTGGCACCAGTTATCTGTTTCTGTGAGACCCTTCTGAAGGATATCTGTGTTGGATGTGTTTTCAACTACGGCGCCCAGTTTGCAGTCATCTGCAAACTTTGTCAGCCATAACCCTCCTGTGTTTGCTTGTACTTCAGAAAAGTAGATGCCAAACAAGAGTGGGCCCAGGACTGAGCCCTGTGGGACACCACTTGTGACAGGCTTTGAGTCTGACATGGCGCCAGCAACTCTGACCCTGTGGGTTCTGTCACTCAGCCAGTTTGCAACCCATCTTGTAATGTATGGGTTTACATTTAAGTTGATGAGTTTTTCAATGATACCCGAGTGAGGTATTGTATCAAAAGCCTTCGCCAGGTCTAGGTAGGCTGTGTGGACTGCCTTTCCCTCGTCAATGGCCTTGGTGACTGTTTGAAAAAGTCAACCAAGTTTAAAAGGCATGATCTGCCTTTGACAAAGCCAAACTGGGTTGGATCCAAAGTCTGCAAGTTCCCTATGTCTTTATTTATGAGATCCATTATGATCCTCTCCATGGCTTTGCAGATAAGGCTTGTCAAGCTAATGGGATGGTAATTTCCAGGGTCGGTGGAGGCACCGCCTTTGTGGAGTGGGACCACAGTCGCTGCGCCACTCCTGGGTGCGTATCCGGAGGTGAGACTAAGATTAAACAGCTGTCCTAACTGTGGGTTTAATTCCTCGTTGAGTTCATGGAGCACACAGCCGGGGACACCATCAGGTCCCATGGATGCTGTGTTCTTTGCCTTGGAGAGAGCAGTTCTCACCTGGGCGTTAGAGATGTTTGGGGGCTACAATCATTTGGTATAGATATCTCTCCTTTAGGGGAGGGGAGAAGTTTGCACTGAACCTGTCAGCCAGTATGTTGGCAATGTCTGTAGGATCAGTAATCTTCACATCATTTTGAACTAATTCTGAGCATATCTGGGAGTTTCCTCCTAGGTTTCTGACATAGCTAAAGAATGCCTTATGGTTGTCTTTAGAGTCCTTAGCTATTTTTTCTCAAAATTAGCTTTGGATGATTTTATGAGAGCTTTTAGCTTTTTACTTATAGTGATCAGCGGTGTCTTACCTTTTAAGGATTTTGCTCTATCTTGTAGTAGCTTTCTCCTTTTGTTGTAGAGTTTGTTTATGGCTGGGGTCCACCAGACTGGACGCTTGCCTTTGGTACAAAGAGTCTTTGTTTTGCTTGGGATTGCCTGATCCATGCAGCCCTGCAGGTGCTGGTAGAAGGCATTTGTAAGTGATTCAGCGGTTTGAGTAATGTTAACCGCCAGCTCAGGGGCCTTAAAGGAGACCACACTAGTCTTTACTGTGGTCTTTTTCATTTCGGGTGGGGGCGGGATGAGGACCTCCAGCGAGATTAGTTTGTGATCAGATCTCACCAGTGAGGGGTATACTTCCGGCATTGAACATTGTGCTCCCATGTTCGTGATGATGAGATCAAGTATGTTTTCTCCTCTTGTGGGGATGGTGACTAGTTGTTCCATGGCATTTGAGTTTATGAATTCCAGGAACTTTTGGGCTAGAGTGTTTGGGCTTGAGTAGTGTTCCCAGTCTATATTAGGGTAGTTGAAGTCACCTAGTATGATGGTGTTCGGAGATACATTTATCCCCTCCAGTGTTTTCAGGAAGGCCATATGAGGTTCCTGAGTTTGAGGGTGGCCTGTAACATGCTACAAATTGCAGAGCAATCTTGCCTATGGTTAATTGCACCTGGATGGTTTCCGATGCATCGTGCGATGCCACCAATCTTGAGGTGTGGGTGTCCTTGATGAATATGGATACCCCTCCTCCTTTCTTGGTATTGTCCGGGTTTTGGGGCGGAACACATGATATGAGGTAAAACCTGATAGTGCTGGGGTGCTCTCAGGAGCCTTGAACCAGGTTTCTGTCACAGCACAGACATCAATGTTCTCCATACTGAGAAGGGCCTCGAGTGCGTGCATCTTGAGGTTGAGACTTCTGGCATTGAGCAGCATTACCCTTAGTTTTTTCTTTGTTTTGTTCTAGGGTGGTAGGTTTAGAATTTGAGCCTTGCCTAAAAAGGCACTATGGGGGTGGCAAGAACCTTTGCCAAAATCCGGAATCCCAGGGGTGACAAGTGCAAGCCGTCCCTTGCGAAGCAGCGTGGCTTGTCCAGCATGTCATCCCAGGCAGACAGACATTGGATCCCCTTTGAATGACACCAGAGTTTAAGCCAATTGTTAAAGCTGATCATCTTATCTCTGTATTGTGGCATCATTCTTGGTGAAGGTAGGATACTGCTCAAGGTCAGGGTCATACCTGCTTGGGCTACATAATCAGAGAGCTCCTCTATGTCTCTTTTCATGTAGTCCAAGGAGGTACGTCTCAGGTCGTTAACACCAGCGTGCACAATGATTGAGTCGTACTTGTACCTGCTGTTGAGAGACCTGAGTGCATGCATTATGTGGCGGATTCTAGCACCCGACAGGCAGCTTACTGTGACCTTCTCCTTACTCAGTCTGGTGAGCGGGACGTCAGTGTGTCTGACTATGCAGTCACCAATGACTAGTGTGTCTGGCATTGTGTTTGGCCTTAAGGGCTGTGACTGCTTGACACTCTGACTGTGTGGTCTATGTGTTGCAGGTGTTGTGTTCTGAGGTGGTAGTTGTTTGGGTGTATGCTTTGGTGGCCTCTGCTGTTTTGGTAGATTTTTGATCAGAGCCTCCGAGTATGTCTTTGTGTGTTTATGTGTATGATTTGAGGTTGTGATGGTATTATGTGAGACTGGGTCTATAGTGTGTGTGGTTACCTTCTCCTCCTGTCTGGTCATGCCAGTCCTATGTTGAGAGAGCTCAGCCTCCAGTTTGGCCATATAGTTGCATCTCTCGCATGTATTTGTGTTTTGTGGGAGGAGGAGAGGGTTGTCTGTGTACATGAGGCAATTGTAACATTGCCTCAATATTCCCAGGTTCACCAGCTGAGCAGGAGAGGACATTAGCAACTGATCCCTCGACATGCTAGAAGGAATAGACAGAAAAACTTAAGAAAAGGTTCTGGGGGATGTGGGTGACCGAGAAATGGGGTTTGCTTTTTTGGGGTACTTTCTATAACAAGAGTGCTGTATCGAGGTGATAAGTACTGTAGGAGGAAGTGCTTCGCTATACAGATAGAGAATAGTCTACTTGGGAGTCAAGTAGAGATAATTTATAGTTGTAGGATACACTAAATAGAACAGTAGTATACTTTGAGGAAGGTAGTTTTAAGGGAAAATTTGAAGAGTGGACTTTAGGTAGCCCTAATAGTTTAAATGTGATTAACCGGTGCTGCCCTAGTGTGCAACGGTAGCAGCTCCGCTCTAAATCGCGCTAAAGCGCGCTAACGTGTGCTTTATAGTAGGGGGGCTGGAAAAAACAGGAAATGACCCAAAATGGCCGACGAATTACTAGTTGCTGCTTCTAACCACTCCTCTGAGGACAAACAAGCAGCTCAGTACTCCCCACTCCCACTGGTGAGTAAAGAAACTACCTCTGGCCACACAAGAAAATGGAGGAACACAGAAACCAAATACAAAGCCCAGGGATCAGCAAAATCTGATCACTGGAACAACTAGCTAGGAAAGGAGAAATATTTTTGTTTTTTTTTGTTTTTTTTGCAAACAGACAGAAAAAATGCAGTAAATGCTTTGTTTTCGACTAAATTGCTATCAAAGGCTGGTACACTTGAGTGTATTAGCCTGTTTGTTACTTTTAAGCAATACTTTAGCCCACAAGTGCAATCAACAATATAAGCTCACAAAAACAGGAAAATAAGGTAATAAAACAGTAATATAGGCACAAACAGTAGTCGAAAAGCTCAAAAGATCGAAAAATGCAAACTAAAAAGTTTAAAAAATACTTATGATCAAGAAAGTTGCTTTTCTGCTCTCTGCTGGCTTAGGAACTCTGCAGGGGACCACGAGGAGCTATGCCTAGTTCTCTAATGCCAGAAAAGCCTGCCAAAGCGTGCTTTATAGCAGGGGGCTGGAAAAAACAGGAAATGACCCAAAATGGCCGACAAATTACTAGTTGCTGCTTCTAACCACTCCTCTGAGGACAAACAAGCAGCTCAGTACTCCCCACTCCCACTGGTGAGTAAAGAAACTACCTCTGGCCACACAAGAAAATGGAGGAACACATAAACCAAATACAAAGCCCAGGGATCAGCAAAATCTGATCACTGGAACAACTAGCTAGGAAAGGAGAAATATTTTTGTTTTTTTTTGTTTTTTTTGCAAACAGACAGAAAAAAATGCAGTAAATGCTTTGTTTTCGACTAAATTGCTATCAAAGGCTGGTACACTTGAGTGTATTAGCCTGTTTGTTACTTTTAAGCAATACTTTAGCCCACAAGTGCAATCAACAATATAAGCTCACAAAAACAGGAAAATAAGGTAATAAAACAGTAATATAGGCACAAACAGTAGTCGAAAATGAAGACTTTGAAATTACACTTATAGATCCAAGAATTTACTATTCTGTCTTATAAATTGATCACTGAACCAGATTTATTCTTTCCATTGTGAAAATGTTAACGAAATGCAGTTGGACAGGTATGATTCAACTCCTCAAAATCTCAATACATTTCCAGGTTATTTTCACTTTTTTTTTTTATGTGCTGAATATTTAATCTGTACTAAAGCACATCTGCCCTGTAGATGTATGGAAAGCTTTGACAGAGATTTACATGTCAGTTGTATGTTTTCATTTTTGTACTACTGAAGAACTGTTTTGACTATATTTCTTTTATCACATCTGGAAACTTTCAACTCAGTTCCTCCCTGAAAATGAGCTTTCAGAGTCAGACTAACTTGGTCAATACATTATAAATAAATACATATCTGCACACACACACACACACACACACACACACACACACACACACACACACACACACACACACATATACATGTATTGCACACACAGACATACAAGCATGCATAAATGCCCATGCGTGCGCGCGCACACACACACACACACACACACACACACATGCGCGCATGCACACACACACACACACACACACACACACACACACACACACACACACACACACACACACACACACACACACACAGTTTGGAACTTTAGCAAATATACAGCCAAAGCTGCAAAAAACAATTGCAGTGATATAAGTCTTTACATCTCAGAGGTACTACTATCAATGACAGGTTGCTTTGAAATTTACTTAAGAGAATAAAATAAAAATAAAATGAAAATCACATTTTGTGTATTTGCAGAAACAGGATCATGTTTACTGAGCTACTCATCTTCAAAACCCCTAGAGTTTTAGATGCAGTTACTAAATAACATAAGAAATGGCACAATCAGGAGTATCAGGCTCAATAACCTGTTAAGTGAATATAATGATTTATTTGAAGCCAGAGAGAAACTACCAAATAAAGTTGCAGAAGTCTTATCTATAACCTGTGTAGCCCACACACATATATGAATGCCATTCCATCGGAGATAAAAAAAGTGGAAACATGAGAAAAGTCAGAGATGCTAGACATCTCTGAATATGTGACCTGTCCAACTCAATGGATTTCATGTACAGATGCATCTCCTACATCTATGAATCTAGAAGAAGTATAAATATGTGCACCTACAACAGCAGTAAAAAAAAGGGGCTGTACAGAGGAAAAGCTAACGAGTCCTAACAGCAGGAGATCTCATCACTGAATTTAATGCAGCAGAAGTATTGAATAAATGTGCTTTGTGGTCAGATTACCACCAAATTATATTGCATTCAAAAAGAAGAAACATTACAGCATTTTGACACATACACAGCTTTTGAGGCACAACACTCTGATCCTTTATTTATTTATTTGACATGTCTTTACCAGAATAGTCTGACTGGGTCAGCAGAACCCGTTTTCAGTGGAGGCCCAGGGAGAAAAGCTCCAAATATAGATTTATCTAAAAGTAGTAACTCGACACTCAGTGTATTACAGATTTACCATGTAAGTTTAAATAAGGGTAGATGTATATTACAGTTTCACAAAGTTATCAGACATCACTGTATATAAACAACAGTGAGAAAGACTTTTGTTTCAAATGATGATTGTTAGCAGAGTAACGGGAGCTTTCATAAGAATTATTCCAGCATACAGTGTAACAGATAATCCAGTGAATAAAGAATACGAAAAATCACAGGGAATACAAACTCATATTTGGCAGAACAAAAGAAGAAAAGGTGTTTAATAGTTAGCAGTTAAAAGGAGAAAAGGGTGAATATGATAAAACTGCAGTTGAGAACTATGGATTCACATTTTCAGGTGACAGGATGAGAAATGACCCCAATAAAGTAAAGGTTATGCATGGCAACATATCCCCATCAAACAATGGTAGTTTAGAAGTTTCTTATGAAAAACAAACTTTACTTGAAATGTCAATAAAATGACAGCATTGTTAAGGAAATTAATGGAAAGGGATATGCAATATGAATGTACCAACGGACATTAGGTAATTAAACCAAAATCTAAGTTTAGAGACATGACCATATTTAACTCATATTATTGCACAGTGTTGGAAGTTCAGTCGGTCTAGAAACAAGTAATAATTCAGAAATGTCAAATAAAAAGCTACTCACAAATGGAAAAAAAATAGAAACATTTGTAATACCTGGGGTCTGTGAGCATTTTTATACAAGTTTATTTGAAGATGTATTTACAATGATAACTGGCCTCAGCTAGCAAACTACATCCAACAAGGGTAATACCATGTGCTTTAATTTTTAAATATGAGTTTAAGAGCAAATTTTAATCTGTCAATGAAGCTATAGATAAATGTGATGATTTTGTAAGAAAAACAATCTTAGTGCTAAACTGAAACATGAAACTGCATGCATTCTCTACTTGACTGGCCAGGGAAAATATATTACAAAAAGCACAGCCTGTTTTGATAAACCACATAACGCAAAACAAACACTCACTATTTTTTAATCCTAAACAATATTGTATGAATAACATTAAGGAGTCCATAATATCTTTAAACAGTGGAAGTCATACTACAAATATACACTGCTCTTTCTTAACCTTATTCATATTATCTTTTTTAATTTAGGGCGTTCACCCAGAACATTGACAATTTACCCAATAATTCATAACCAGAAGGTAACTTTAACTGTGATAGAATTTCCTATAGAAGGTCACAAAGAACTCAAAAAAATCTTAAAAGACTATCCTGAGGATTCATAAGCAACCCCAGTGCTGACATTGAATGCCGCAGTAAAAAGGGCTTGTTTTCATGATGCACTAACGCACTCAGAGACACATAAGCTGCAATGAGGAAAGACTTCTTTATAAGCTAATTTGCATTTCTCTGAATCATAATTAACTATCAAGAGGGATCACTTCCTGCAATAGTTAACAGCAGTAGTAGTTGTATCATGAGAAGTCTGGCACCCCCATTCACTCTTCCAAACACAATGGAAACGTTCAAAACACACGCACACACACACACACACACACACACACACACACACACACACACATAGACTCACCCTCTTCTCCACCTGATTGCACTCACAGACACACACATCCATTCTGACACACACACACACACACACACACACAGACTCACCCTCTTCTCCACCTGATTGCACTCACAGACACACACACACACACACACACACACACACACACACACACACACACACACACACACACACGCACACACACACACACACACACACACACACACACACACACACACACACACACACACACACGCACACACGCACACACACACGCACACACACACCTAACCTTTCCCCATATTAATCCTCCCTACCTCCCAGGCAGACACACACTCACACAAGCACTCACAGATACAGTCCCTCACTTACACTCCCTCACTTTCACACATGCACTAACCCACTAACACTGTCTGACCACTAAAATTCCCAGCATTTGCCTCTACACAGATGGAGGAATACTAACATTTTGCAATGTTCATTAAAGCGGGCAGCCAGGAGTGACTGTGCTAGTCTATGTAGCCATGCAGTTCTCTGAATCACTCAGATGTATAAATGCCTTATTCCAGTGAGTTTTGCAGGGAAAGAACATGGCCAATTAGCATATGCCTCTCCCCCAGACTGTCTTATTAGCATATAGTACAGCCATGGAGACAAGACACCACAGTGCTACACACCTTAGGGCAAAAGCACTGAAGTAGGGCTACCTCTGAATTCCAGAAAGTTACCGTAAAGTGTACACTTTATGTATACCTCTCTTCTTCTTTTCTGAATTCAACTCTATGCTTGCACAGGAAAAACATACCACTTGTCTTACAGAAAGTTAAAATATGAGGTAAAAGACAATTTATTGTAAATTGGTACATGGCTGTATATACTTACTGAGTTATTATTTGACTGTACTGCCCACTTTGTAGCTATTTTAAATCTCAATGGGTTTCCAAAGTTTGTTATTTTATAAAAAGACTTTTATTGCAAACAAAAGTATTGTGGCGATACTGTAGTGTACTGGCTCACCAGCAGTTTTGCGCAGGAGTGGGCGTGGCCAGGGTGACTGACAAGCCTAAAACCTGGGAAGTGGTAAGGAAATGGGGCATGATTGGCATGCCATGTATATTACCCTATGACGACATGCATATAATGAATGTAGATGAGCAGCTCAGTACTATACATTCCTGTGATAGTTTAGTTATCTGTTTGTAATGCTGGTGCGCAAGGACCTTCTTTTGCTTTTTGCTTAATATAAAGTACTACAACTAATCCTATATAAGTAATCCCAGTGAATATAAATAATTACTTTTTCCCTTTGCTTTTGCAGGGGGCAAGCCCCCCTGCACCCCCCTTGTAGTTGGTTCTTGGATATTCAAATAGCGAGGAGGGTGGGGGGTTAAGCGCCCCCACAAGGGGGTGCAGGGGGCTTGTCCCCTGCAAAAGCAAAGGAGAAAAAGTAATTGTTTATATTTACTGGGATCTCTTGTACAGTTGATGTAATATGGTGGTTTAGGATTACTTGTAGTAGTTTGTCATTTTGGCGGTTGTATTCCAGCATTTCTTATGCTGAAACAGCTAAGCATGCATTTAATGATTTTTTAAATGGAGTTGAAATTCATCTGTTAAATATAACTGCAATTACTCATCAAAATGAATATTCATGCCGATGAAGCCACTTCATTTTTGGTTATTCATAAGTACAGCAAGACATCAACCAGCTGGGGTGGGGTTGGGGCGGCGCTTGCTACTGCGCATGTGGTGAGCCAGTACACTACAATATCGCCCATATTGTCTCAGTGGAAACAGAAGTGGTGCTGGTTTGATGTCCTGAATCCAACCAGATTAAACAGTGTAAAACAAAGAAGCCAATTTAGTAGTGGCAGCCAAAATCCTTAAATGGAATTTCATTGTTGCTGTATACATGCCACTGATGATAGGGAGAGGCTTTACTCATGACTGAGCTCCCAAAAGTGAATGTTAAATGTAAGGCTTCTCACTGTAAATCCTGAAAGTTATATTCTCCACTGACTAGCACTGCAGAGATGTGGTTGATCAGTTAAGAGGTGATGAGAAGCTGATTGGTATTACAGTTCAGGGAGTAAAACAGATACTATTGTACTGTATAAGACAGGTAGCACTCATACTATGTCAGTGTGTCCATGTGCTTAGGAGCATATTGAGATTTTTGGATGAGTAAATTGGGGCATGTATAGTAAGAAATGGGAAGGTAGGGAATGATATGAATGGTTGAATGTGTTTTATGTTTTAAATTTTATTTTTTGATATGAGTAGTCAAAAGAGTATGTTGCTTGTGTAACAGTAATGTCTTGAGTGAGTGGACCAAAGCGTGATGCTGTATGGCTTTCCTGTGTTTGGCTGAGCTGTTAAAAACATTTAACATATATGTACAAGTAGGGGGTAAAGTATGTGATCAGAAATGTGGTGCTGCATTGCTTTTGTATATTGGGATAAGTGGTTGAAAGCTTACAAACTGTGTGTGTGTGTGTGTGTGTGTGTGTGTGTGTGTGTGTGTGTGTGTGTGTGTGTGTGTGTGTGTGTATGTACAAGCTAGGGATGAAGTGTATGAGATCATTATGGTGTTGAATAAAATGGTTCTTGGGAGCATATTCTGGAAATGTAAGGAGTTGCTTCAGTACAAAAATGACTTGAATGAAATGATATGTCCTATCCATAGAAGATAATTTATCCTCAGTAAAGAGCTGTTTTGTTGAGATGATGTAAAATAACACATACAAAAGAAGAGAAAACATTGTTATCTTTAGTACTAATAATGGCTAAAAAAGTTATTAACTTGAAAATGCAAAACAAAAGACAAACCATCAATAATGCACCCTAAGACACCCTAAATGAGTAATCTGATACTTCTGCTATCTCCTTCATAAACATTTTTCTGCACATTCTGAAAACAAAAGGCCAAGATGTTGCTACTCTGACGGCATAGAGGTTTAAAGCCCCAACTATGGCACAGGCAACCTGGCTTCAGTTAGTGGCTTGGGCAACTGACAAAGTGGCAGGGATGAATGGGTGGTACCATCCTGGGTGGGAGTGGACTCATTGATGATGCACCCTAATGGGAGGTGTGGTCCAAAAACAGAAGTTGTCCTTGGATGTTATCGATGAGAATGGAGATTGAGGTGGGGGTGGAGAAAGGGAGTAGGTAGGGCATATATTTGATAAAAAGCACAGCTGACCAAGCCTCCAGGATACCCTTAGGATCCACAACCTACCCCAGCAATGCCAGAGTAAGTTGGGGGGTAGGACGGTGTCTGGTAGACCTCATGTGGGGTACTGGGGGGATGCGCTGGTAAGATGAGGTCTGAGCGGACCAAACAAATGGCCAAGATGTTATCTCTGGCACTGTTTACAAAACTTGCAATTTATAAAAGCTTGTCCTGTTCGATTCTCAGCTAGACCGTCTTCTGTGTGGAGATATGGATGAATGGGCGTACCTTCGTTGAAGGTTGTGCGTCAGGGCCGGCAACACGGCACGTAAAAATCTACTGCCAATCATTAGCGGTCCGGAGTTCTGCTGTGGCAATCCCTAACTGGGAAAAGCCGAAAGACACAAAAACAACTGTTGTTTTAGAACCAGTGGCATGCATGTTTTGCCTGTTGCAAATTCAGATATTCCATCAAAGTATCCTTAACCCCCAGTATTTTACCACATTAAATCTTCTAAAAGATGTATCTATTTGGCCACAGCATTACGACGCTGTATGTTTTTCTACAGACATTTTAACATGTTGTGATTATAGATCTATCACACTGAATCATAGCAAATGTCATAATCCTATTTAACTTGCCTGTGACATTCTTACTTTATTTTCAGTGGTAGTTGATGCACTTAAAATCATTCCATAGATTTCCATTTTAAAAGGAAACATTTTTTATATATTCCAGATTCATTTTCAAACCCCCTACATGCTTTTCAGTAGGTACATTACCACCCAACTACTGCATCAAATTATGGTTTGGGCAACATATTGTTGTGTAGGCCATACTACGTTGGGCATGTGAGAGCAACAAATATTACTAAAGCAAGTGCTCAGAGGATAACTCTGAAAAGTGAAAATAGCCTGTATTTTTGGCAAAGAAAAAAAAAGACACTGCTATCCTGGAAAGCTCCTACCTGAAGCATTAATTTTACCATTTGACAATCTAAATAGCCTGCTTCCCAGATTAATACACTCCTGAATGGCAGTTACATCCTAGTTCTAAAATTGATAAACCATTTAGTATGTAAACAATACATAGTTTTTTATTTCCTCCTTCTAATAATAAACATTACATTAATATTTAGTATACAATAAGCAATATGAACACTAAAGGCACTTGAGTCCAAACACTTGAAAATCACTATCTCAAAGCCAGGGACTCGAGTGCCCTGCAGCTCTTGAATATGAGTTTGGACAAGCAGCCTTCGAGAGGGAGCAGGAGGGGGAGTTTAGGTTTAGCGGGAGTAAGAGGGGGATTTTAGGTTTAAGGATTGATTTTGATTGGGGGATTTTACGGTTAGGGAGTGAGAATGGAGTTTTAGTTTTAGGGAACTGGAAGGGAGTTTTTGGTTAGGAAGTGATGGTCAATTTATGTTTAGGAAGAGGGCTGAGTTTTAGGTTTAGTGAGCAATCGGGGACTTTAGGGTTAGAGAGGGGAAGGGTGTTTATAGGGTAGGAGGGGAGTTTTAGGGTTAGGGAGCAATTAGGGAATTTAAGTTTTGGGAGGGAGTTCGAGTTTTAGGTTTAGGGAGTA
The DNA here is from genome assembly GCF_019279795.1 of Protopterus annectens. Taxonomy (NCBI): domain Eukaryota; kingdom Metazoa; phylum Chordata; order Ceratodontiformes; family Protopteridae; genus Protopterus; species Protopterus annectens. Next base: position 314,950,891 of record NC_056738.1, read on the forward strand.
ATCAGAGGCATTAGGGTTATAGAAGGGGAGTGGAGATTTAAGGTAAGGGAGCACGGACTCGAGCTGGGAACTGGACAGAAGTTTTAGGTTTGAGTTTAGGTTCTGGTAGGGCTATATAGTTTATAGGGCAGGTGTTGGGAGGACTGTGTAGAAATGGGAGATGAGGCTAATGAGAGTTTGAGCACTTGGACTCATGAGCAAGTGGCTACAAGCAGGTGTTTCATAAGTTATTAATAGGCAAGCATCCATAACCATAGTATCTGCCAGAAAACTGTTACTCAACTCCCAGAGACTATCTGCATATATCATTACCCCCTTCAGTTTGACCAGTGATGCCCCCGTTTGTGTTTGATGAACCTACCATATATCATGTTTTTGACTGAGTTTAGCTGTTTACAGTTTTGGGGAGTTTATTTCTTTCCCGTTGTTGTGCGACCACAACGTTGGTACATATAAGTTCATGTGGTGTAGAAAACAATCTTATTTTATTCTATGCCACTAGTTTGCATGTAATTTATTTTTTTCAACCAGCTGAAACTATAGAAGCTACTGATTGTGTATTGATTTTATAAAGAGGCGTTTAACATATTTAAGGTAGCTACAGCAACTATATCCTAAAAGTATGGTTTTTCCTTAAGTAAAATGTTGTTTACTTTAGAAGTTTAATTTACTGATTTGTTTCATTGTAACACCTCCCTTCACATATTAAAGAGCTGTTAACAAGAGTCCATCACCTGCATGATTACTTATGGATTGCCCCAAAAGTGTATACATACTATAGGTACACACAGTATCAACCTGTACATGTTTAGCATTTAGAGATAGGTGGTGAGACTTCCTTTTTGTAGGTAAATCAAATACTTTTTACTCTGTGAAAGAAATACTTGGTGATCTTTGAAGGGCACATGTAATGTTTAACAGCTAAAAAACAATGAGCCAGTAGGGTCTAAAGCAATGAATGGATTCCCACTGAATAAGTTATTTATATCCATCTTATTTTTTATCGCGTGTCACATACTCTGGGAAGGCTGCATGACATTGGTGAGTGCTATACAAAGGTATTCTACATAGATGGTACCCACCTATTGCCATCTCACATACAAGGGAAATGAACATACACCTAACAAGGATGTTTGTAGTACAATCCATATTCTCATCACAATCAGTACTTACAACCTAATCAGATTTGTAATCCCTGCAGGGCTGACCTAACTGAGAAGAATATCCTTCTTTCTGCTAAAAGCTAAATTATAAAAAAGATGCTATACCTCTCCAGAAATATATAAATACAGATAAATATTCTACTATCCTAGAAGAAACCTTTTTACCCAAGATTTATGTATGTGGTCTGTTATTAGGGTATCTGGTCTGGATATTTCAGAAGTATAATTTCCAATGGCAGTGTCAATTGAAAAGTGGGAACATCAAAAATGTCAGAAATAAATAAGGGTTTATGAAATTTTTTATGAGGAGTGTCCCTTCTGGCTTCTGCCTGAATAAATAGATTGGTTCCAAACCATGTCCTGTTGTAAAAACTATATGGGATTGTCCTTGGCAATAACCACTGGGAAAACTTTGTAAAATAGCAAAACCTACTTAAAGGTATCCTGAATATCATTTGCAGATCTCTCAATGTTCAAACTACCTGTCTGTGGTTTCCATATAAAAGTAACAATCTATCTTTGGCACACAGTTTATTCACAGGTAGTTGATTAGTTATTTAGTTAGTGGATGATTTGTAGTCATAAATGGGGCAACATGCTGATTAAACAGGAATACAGCTACATAAAAATGTAGATGCAGTTACAAATGGAGCAAAAGTTATATTAGAGGTAAGAAAGCTAAACACAAAGTTAGCACTGCTCTAATAATATAAAATATAAAACTAGTTACAATCAGAGCCTGAGTATAGCACAGGATATCAAAGGTGAACTAACACTACTTTAATAGCATTCAAACAAAACAAAATTATATATACTAAAACTCCAAGCTTCAAGCCTAGAACTAAGCTGAAAGCCAGAAAAAATGTTAGGCAAACAAAGAAAGGAAAGCTATGTTCTGCTGTAAATAGAACAAAGTAGTAAGGCAACCACTAAAAGTCAGATTGCTCCGTACTGCAGCTTTAAACAGGACACTACACTAGCTTACTACCAGCAAATTCATTTCAGGCCATAAATTAGACTGTGCATGTAAAGTGAATTTGCAAAAGTTCTCTGATATTTTCCAAAAACTAAATTTCACCTCTGCTGTTGGCTGTGTCTAAAAGAGGTTAAGTCTATGATAAGACCTTCTACGGAGCTGCTGGTTTATCGTTTGTGGTACTTCAGTTTTTCCTTGGTTGCTGTGGTTGTTGAAGCTATGATAAGACCTTGTCTAACCTCATCACTTCCTGTGTTTTAGAGGGATTTGACTTCTTAAGGGAAGACTACAATATTCAAAATGATAATTGGAAAGCACTAGAAAGGCGAATACTACTAGACTACCAGCTGAGGATGTTAGCTATAATGAGTTCCCTAAAAAGGTTTAATTATTTGGAAAGGTGGTATAATGTCTGTGAAGACTTTAGTCACAAGTTCAAGTTTCTCCCCATTGTATAACAGGTAGACCTGGCAGCTATAAGATCTAACAGAAATGCTATATTAGACGTTGTTTTACCTCATGGGGAGTTTGAGGGGGTTCACTTTAGAACACAGATAGCAACTTATTTGAATCAAAGCACTGATTTTATACCTTTACACAGTATTGTAACAGAATAATATAATTCAGAAAGCTTCTGCTGTGTTTGGTTATTTGCTTTTAGAGGGGTAACAAGAAAGCTCTGTGCATTCTAAGTGCTTTAAGTATGAGAAATCATACCATCCTCTCACACATGCTGCAAGTGTTCAGTCCTGCAATCTTGAAAGCTACCCGCTGCATACAAAACAAAGGGTTAGCTCATAACAAATGCTTTTTTTTTCAAGGGGTCAAACTCAACTGCATCCCTCACCCCTGAACTTATACACTTCAATCCCGTGGTCAAATAAAAATGGGGAAAAATATCCCCAAAACAGCACACACTAACTTCAGGCAGTCATTTGTTTTACTCTAAAACGAACAAGCAAGTTATTTCCAGGATTTTGTGGGTCGAGAACATATTTTGATTTTATTTATTTATTTTACAGTTTGTTTACCAGGATAGTCCATTGGGCCAAGAAGAGCCCATTTTCAATGGAGTCCTGGGGAGAAAATCTCCATGAACAGCAATATAATATGAAGACAAATGCATTTACATTTATGTAATACTATTAAAGAATGATAGTATTACATAACATGATAAAAGAATTACGATTGCAGTGAAAATTCAGTTAAAAAAGTAAAAGGTAAAATTACAAAAACACACACAAATAGGTCAATTAAAATAAGAAGAATCCATTGGTGCAGATTCCTGTTAAATGTGTTAGAATGTGAAATAACACAGGGTAGGCATTACAGTTTCACATGAAATCTTACCAGAGTTAAAGTAGGATGGGGAATAAGAGGTGTTAATTGTTGAATATAAGAAGGGGGGGGCAATAAGAAAAAATAGAGGAAGAGTAGGAGTAAATGACAGAAATGAAGACGGTATCAGTTAGAGAAGCTCAGTATGAGGAAGAGAAGAGAGAAGTAAAGGAGTGTTAGAAGTGGGGAAAAAATAGGTGAGTCATATGGGATGAGAGCAGGAACATTCCCAGAGAGTTTTGAGATGGGAATGAAGCAGGGTCTTAAAAGTAAAGTGGTTTTCTGTAGTACGAATAAGAGGTGGCAGGGAGTTCCAGAGGTGAGCTAGGTGTCTTCCTGGAGGACAAGCAGGCTTGTGCAGTTCAAGCAAATTCTGGTTATTGGATCTTAGAAATCTGTTGGGTAGGTGCATTTTGAAGGAGGAGGCAAGGGAGGGGCAGATGGAGGGATTAAAGATGAATTTATGGACATGAGTAAGTTGAATATAGGTAAGATGGTTGGGAGGTTCGAGCCAATTTAGTTTGTGAAGGGCATTGCAGTGGTGGGAGGAGGATTTACAGCCAGTAGCAAACTTAGAAATTTTGTTATAACAGGAGGATAGCTTTGTTTTTAGAGAAGATTGAAGGTTGGAAAGAAGTGGGGCACCATATAGGAGAGAAGAAATGAGGAAGTTGTTGGAGAGTACAAGTTTAATAGTGGGAATGATATAGCAGTTATGGCAGTAGAGGATGCCTAGTTTCTGGTGGGTTTTCTTTATATTAGTTAGTAGGTGGGTATTAAATTTTAACTGTTCATCAATAAGGACTCCTAAAAGCTTTGTATGGGAGGCTACCTCGAGAGAGGTATTGTTTTGGCTAGTAATGGAGAATGAGTTCTTGTCTATAATGGTACTTTTTGAAAGGGAAAATAACATAATTTTAGTTTTTGATGCATTGAGTGATAGGTGGTTGTCTATCATCCAACGTTCAGTATAAGAGAAAGCATCTTGACTTAGTTTTAAGAGAGTGGAGGTGAAAGTGGCAGAGCAGATGATCATAGAGTCATCTGCGTATTGAATCAGTTTAGCACTAGAAATGTTCTGGTGGAAGTCATTTATGAAAATGTTGAACAGTAGGGGACCCAGTATGGAACCCTTGGGTATGCCTGTAGGTGTATTAAGGAAGGAGGAGGTGGCTTTTTTCCATTAACAGCTTGTTGTCTGTCAGAGAGGCAACTAGAAAACCAGTTGACAGAAGAGTGGGATAGGTTTAGATTAGGGAGTTTAGATAGGAGAAGGTTATGGGAGATAGTGTCAAAAGCCTTGGATAAGTCCAGAAGCAGGGTGGACACTAGACAGCTGGAATCCTGGGCTTTGGTGATGGTTTCAAAGAAGGAGGAGAGTGGTTGTGGTACTGTGGCCAGGCCTAAAACCATGTTGTATGGGGGTAAGTAGGTGGCTGTCTGTGAGGTAGGGTAGAAGGTGAAGGTGGATACACTTTTCTAGAACTTTTGAAATAGGGGATAAGATAGCAATTGGCTGGAAATTGGGAATGTTGTTGTTATTACCTCCTTTGTGAAGGGGAATGATATAGGCTGTTTTCCAGAGTAGGGGTACATAGTTTTCTTGGATTGAGCGGTTTATTAGAATGGAGATGGGAAAGGCGGTGGCATCAGCAGCAATTTTGAAGAAGTAGGAAGGAAGGTCATCAGGGGCATTTGAGCATGGTTTCAGTTTCTGAAGTAGCTTTTTTATGGTGGAGATAGGAATGGGTTTGATAGTGAAAGAAGGGGGCTGTTAGGTGGTAGTGTTTGGGGATGGAGATATAGGAGGAGGTAGAAGTGAAGCTTTGTTAGGGAAGGAAGTAGTGTGGCTACAGATTCAATAAAGAAGGAGTTAAATTGGGTGGCTAAGAAGAGGTCTGGGACATTTGGGTCAGGGCAGGGGTTGTCTCTTTTGCAAGGATTGAAGAGGGTGGAGATGCCATTCCAGAATTTTTTGGGGTTGGTCTTGTGGTTATTTCGAAGGGTGGGGAAATAGGATTTGCAGTTGGCTGCAATAAGTTTTTTTTTACTTTGTTGAGTAGTAGCTTGTATTCAGTCAAGGTGGTATGGGTTTTATTTTTCTGGTTATGTTTCCAGGCTTTATCACGGAGATGCATAATGGTTGTAGATGTAATGCGATCCTATCTCGCCTACATTCTTGACTGATGGGCTCAGAGCCGAGAATCGGCTCCGACTCGGCTGATACAAAAGCACAAAGCCTCTCATTGGCTGGGCCAACCCTTATCCCAGGATGCACCACGCCCAAACCCCCAGATCTCGTTTGCCGCTTCTGAAGTAACGACGTGGTCTCGACTTGGCTGTGGCTAAGTACCCTTCCTTTTTTGGCCTTTTTGGGTCGTTTTTGCTCTTAGCTTAGAAATTTTATAACCAAACAGCTATTTTAATAGCTATCTTCTTCTGTACTACCCTGTGATTGGCTGTGTTTGTTTTTGGTTGTTGTGTAATTCCTTCTGTTTGGCGGGCTAGGCCCGTTTAAGTTAGAGGGCCTTTGCCCTATTTCTTGTCGAGCGTTTCAGTTAGACCTCTTCCCTCCCTTCCCTCCTTGTGTTTCACATGCTTTGTGGGTCATGTCTGGCAAAGAAAAAGAGCATAAGCCGCTGGGCTTTAAAAAATGTTCGAAATGTGGCTATAAAATGTCATTAACAGATGGCCATACCATCTGTGTTTATTGCTTAGGGGCTAAACACTTGCAAGAATCTTACAGTGTTTGCCATGCCTTCTCCTGTCGTGTACTACAGGAGAGAAAAAATAAGTTGATCCTGAAAGGTTTAATAAAACCAGCCTTTGAGGAAGCTATATCTTCTTCTCCCTCATTGAAATCGAAGAAAAAGAAGTCTTCGGCTCGGACAAGTTCATCGGAGCCACCTGAAAAAAGAACTAAATCTTTGTCCTCTTCCTCAGCTCCACTGATCTTGGAGCCGCAGGATAGAGGATCTATATCTGGTCTTCTTCCTCGGCTCCATTGGTCTCGGAGCTGCAGGAGAGAAGATCTAAGTCTCGGTCTCTTTCCTCAGCTCCATTGGTCTCGGAGCCACAGGATAGAGAATTCCAATCTGGGTTTTCCTCCGCTCCATTGGTCTCGGAGCCACAGGTGAGTGTTTCAGCTCCAGGGTCGGTTTCGTCGGCTCCTGAACCGTCGGCGCCAAAGGGGGTCACGGTTCTAGTCGAGTCTTCCTCGGCTCCAATACTTCTGGAGCCGATTAGGAGCCGACATTCCAGCATTGCCTCGGAGCCGGTAGAAAGAGCTTCTCACCCGCTGTCTGTTTCCTCCGGGTCCTCCAGGCTTTCGGATTTAGATAGGGTGGTCCAGAGGCTCCTCCAGTCACCTGTCTTATCTAAATTATTTTCAGCTCCAGCCCAGCGGCCTGAGCCAACCATTTCGATTCCATTTCTTACTCCTCCAACAACCCTGGTGTCATCGGAGACGGAGTTCGCAGAGTCGGGTGAGGTTCCTGAGTCGGTTCCGAGACCCACTGCTAGTCTGTCAGCACCGTCTTCAGCTCCAACCTTTTCTGTTCCTTCCAGGGGTTTCGAGGCTATGAGGAGTGCGCTAGACAAGTCTCTAGTGACTTCACCGGAATCTGCAACTCCTTCCCTAGACACGGCAACTAGAGCTTCTGGTGCCCCCCTGTCTTCGGACAGCGCGGCTCCAAGGCCTGAGGATTCCTCCATGTGTGGTCCCCCTTTTTCCAAGGAGCCTTCAGAGTCTTTCCCTGAAAAGCCCCTCAGGAAAAAGTTGTGCAAGAGGAAGCACATAGACTCCCCAGATGAGCCTGTCACCTCGGACACCGACCTTGATGATGCAGAAGGGTCCCCGAAGTCGTCCTCTGACGATGTCTCATTCTCTGATGTCCTGGAGATCTTGAGACAGAGGGGTGACTGGCCATCCAAAACCCCTTCCGCGGAGGAGTCGGTCTTCCTCAAGGCCTTCGGAGCCCAACCCTCCGCCTCCTGGGTGTCTCCACTCTTCGATGAATTTCTGGACCTTATCTGTCGAAGGGTGTGGGAGCACCCTGATTCTGTGGAGCCAGTTCCTTCTCGCCCCAACAAATTTTTATCCGCACCCCCTGGCAAGGAGTTTCTAACCAAGGGAGTTCCAGTGGATGCTATGGTGGTGGCGTCTGCCACCCAGCAGGATGTGGCAGTGGCATCTACATCTATCCATCCTCCTAAAAAGGAGTCCAGGAGCATGGATAGGTACGGGAAGCATACCCTAACTTCAGCGACCTTTACCCTGTGGTCGCTGAATTATTTGTGTCATTTTACGAGGCTCCAAAGGGATCTCATAAAGGAGTTGGGAGATACCCTGTCAGGTAACGTGCCTGAGGCATTGACGCAGTCTGTCAATGCCCAGCTGTCTACCCTTTTGTCGATTGTTAACTCGTCATGAGGCTCATATTGTATGCAGCCAAAGGGGCGAGTAGGGCAGCAAGTTCGGGCGTAGCCCTTAGGAGGCAAGCCTGGATGCACTTGTGTCACTTTGCAGAGGCTTTCAAGTCTTCTTTCACAGATGCTCCATTCGACGGGTCCTTGCTCTTTGGACCAAAGGTGAAAGACACACTCACTACATGCGAGCAGGAGGGTAAGACTTTGTCTGCCATTGGGGCCCATTTTTTGCTCCCTTCGAGACCTTATCCCAAGGCGCAGAGGGGAGGAAAGATGTGGTTCAGAAAGTCCCAAAAGTCTTTCCCTTCCCATCAGAGTGACCCCCCTTCCAGAGGCAGAGGAGGGGGGAATTATTCTGGAAGACATCGCCCTAGAGGCGGCGGAGGCCCCCGCAACACAGGAGACCGTGAATCCTTTCGTGGTTCCTCCTTCCAGCGTCCTTGAGGGACTGCCTGACTGTGCGTCTCCGGAGCCAGTCAGGGGTCATTTTTCGAAGCATCCAAGGGCCTGGGGTTCCATCACCCAGGATCAGTGGGTGCTTTGTATTATTATCGCCGGAGGTTACACCACTGGTTTTATCCATCCACTACCACCGTCAAGGAAAATCCCGGACGTGCCACCCAGTCAACGGGATCAAGCAGCTGTAGAGGTCGCAAAGCTGCTCAAAAAGGGAGTCATCCAGCCAGTCCCCGCAGGCCAGACCGGATTAGGAACTTACTCAAGGTTATTTTTGGTGCCCAAAAGAACAGGGGATTTGAGACCCATCCTGGACCTCAGCTGCCTAAACCGCTTCGTAAAAATGTCCAAGTTCTGGACGGTCACGTTACAATCCATTTTCCCATTGCTGGAAAAAGGAGTATGGATGTGCTCCATCGACCTCAAAGACGCTTACTATCACATCAAGATAAACAGAGTGTCCAGGGTCCATTTACGCTTCCGCCTAGGAGCCAGTCACTTCCAGTTCTGGGCCCTGCCCTTTGGTCTCACCACAGCCCCCAGGGTGTTTACCAAATGTCTGGCAGTGGTGATGGCTCACCTGAGATGTCTAGGATTCCAGGTGTTTCCGTATCTAGACGACTGGCTCCTCTCTGCCCCCACCAGGCATCTTCTCACTCTAGCCATGAGCGCTACCATCGAGTTGGGTCATTTTTTAGGGATTACATTCAACTGGGAAAAGTCTGTATTGCTGCCATCACAGCATGTTGCCTTTATAGGCACAGAGCTAGACTCTGTAGAGATGCGAGCATTTCTACCAACAGAGAGGATAAAGATATTACAGGACCAAGTACTAGCCTTGCTGCCCCGATGGAAAGCCCCAGCCAGGATGATTCTTCAGCTTTTGGGATCGATGGCCGCCTCCATTCTTCTGGTCCCTCTGGCAAGATTGCATATGCGAATTCTCCAATGGCTCCTGTCGACCCAGTGGTCATACCAAGAGCTGCCACTGTCCCACCCGATTCTCATTATGGAATCGTGCCAGCGGGATCTTCGTTGGTGGCTCCTCTCCTCCAACCTGAACCAAGGGAGATCATTCTGTCCTCCCCCTCCCATTGCCACAGTGACCATGGATGCCTCCCAGATAGGGTGGGGGGGACATTATCTGGGCAGTATGGTCCAAGGCACGTGGCAGGATCACGAAACCCACTTGCACATCAATGTGCTGGAAATGAGGGCAGTGCTTCTAGCAATGCAGGCACTGCACAGCTCTCTTCCCAAGGGTACCATTGCAATATTCTCAGACAATATGGCAGTGGTACGGTACCTAAACAAGCAGGGAGGAACCAGGTCTTTCCCCCTTTGCAGAGAAGCCATGAGAGTGTGGAATTGGGCGATCGCTTCCCAGAGGTTTCTTGTGGCAACGCACATTCCGGGGACGTCCAATGTGATAGCAGACAGGCTGAGCAGAGTTATTCTGATGCCTCACGAGTGGTCCCTGAACAACCAAGTAGCGGCTCAGATCTTCTACAAGTGGGGGTTTCCCTGCTGCGACCTTTTCGCCAGCCGCTGGAATGCAAAGTGCAGCAATTTCTTCTCCCTGATTCCTCCTCAGGGAGAGTCACCCAGGGACGCTGTAGTCCACAATTGGCCCTCCGTTCTGCTCTACACCTTCCCTCCAGTCCCTCTACTGCCAAAGGTGATTCAGAAGGTGATCTGCTTGGGAAGCAGCATGATTTTGATCGCTCCACACTGGCCCCACCAAGTTTGGTTTCCCTTCCTTTGGAAGTATGCAGTGGAGGGTCCTTGGATTCTGGATCCAGTTCCAGACTTTCTGACTCTGCAGTCTGGTCAGGTCCATCCTTCACTGCGGACTCTCAAGCTAGCGGCTTGGCTGCTCCACTTCCGACCTTAGTCAGACAGCATATCCTTTCGCCTGAGGTAGTCCGGATTCTGTCTTCCTCCCACAGGGCTTCCACTAAGGAGTTATATTCTAATAAATGGAAAAGGTTTGCCATTTATGCCCAATGGCACAACCTTGACCCGCTGACAGCCCCGGTGTCGGCAGTATTAGATTTTCTGGCAACTCTTTTTAAACAGGGTTCTGCTGTCTCCACGCTTAAAGTCCAATTGGCAGCGATTTCTAACTATCATGTTGCCTTTGAGCCCTCACTCATGAGTCATAAGTTGTGCAAGGCCTTCCTCAAGGGAGCTTGGTTGCTTCACCCCCCCGGTGTCGCAACCTGTATTTCCATGGGAACTGAATGCGGTTCTGGGAGCCTTGACGTCTCATCCCTTTGAGCCGGCAGCCACTTGTGATCAAAAAGTCTTATCCTGGAAGACTGCCTTCTTGGTAGCTATTACTTCAGCCAGAAGAGTTTCAGAGATTCAAGCCCTTTCTGTCAAAGCCCCTTATCTAATCTTTCATAAGGATAGAGTATCTCTACGATTAAATCCGTCATTTCTTCCTAAGGTTTCTTCTGCTCTTTGTCTGCAACAATCTATAGAGCTACCTGTCTTCTTTCCAAAATTTTCCAACAAGGCAGAATACAGACTTCATCAGTTGGATGTGCATAGACAACTGAGATTCTATTTAGACAGGACACAGCAACACAGGAAGTCAGACCAGTTGTTTGTGGCCTTTGCGGATAACAGGATTGGCAAAGCAGTAACCAAGTCCACTATTGCTAGGTGGATTAGAGATTGTGTTTCATTTATTTATGCATCAACAGGAAGGGACCTTCCATTTTCAGTTAGAGTGCATTCTACTAGGGCTATGGCAACCTCTGTGGCCTTTCACGCCAGACTGTCTGTGGATGAGATATGCGCAGCCGCCACTTGGGCTTCTCCACATACCTTTATTTATCATTACAAACTGGATGTGGCATCCAGGGGTTGGGTGTCCTTTGGTTTCACAGTGCTCAGGAGTGTTTTCCAGTGAGCCTCCCAGGATCTAGGTGCTAGGGACGCTGTCCCATCAGTCAAGAATGTAGGCGAGATAGGATCGCATTACATCTTTTAGTTGTGTACTTACCATAACGATAGATGTATGTGATCCATCTCGCCTACATTCTTACATACCCGCCCTCCTTCCCCGTACCTGTTGGTCCTAGAGGAAACACTGTTGTTGTTGTTCCCAGGAAAGTATTATTTTTTCTCTGCATTCCATGTGTCTTCTTGTTGGATTGGTACATGTGGATGAGTGATTGTGGGGCAAACAAGATCTGGGGGTTTGGACGTGGTGCATCCTGGGATAAGGGGTTGGCCCAGCCAATGAGAGGCTTTGTACTTTTGTATCGGCCGAGTCAGAGCTGATTCTTGGCTTCGAGCCCATCAGTCAAGAATGTAGGCGAGATGGATCACATACATCTATCGTTATGGTAAGTACATAACTAAATGTTTCTTTGCTTAACCATGGGACAGTTTTACTTTTAATTCTTTTGGTTCTGGAGGGAGCAAGGATATTTAACAGGTCTAAGAATGTAGTATTAAAGTAGGCTACTGCATTATCTAGGTAATGGGTTTTTAGAGGACTCCAGTTTGTGTGTTTTAGAGAGCTGGAGAAGGTTTCAGGGTTGAAGTTTTTGAGACAGCAGGAGGAGATATAAGTGTGGGATAGTTGTAAGGAGGAGGGAAGATGACGAGCAAAAGAGGGAAGATGATTGCTAAGCGTAACAGGTAGGATGCCACTGTCAGAGATGTATTGGGGGTGGGAAACAAGAATCCTGTCAAGATTAGTACTGGAGGAGAAGTGTTTAGAGGGCCTGGTAGTAGAGTTTATTAGTTGTGAGAAGTTGTATAAGTTTATGTTGTGTGGAGAAGTAGGAGATTGAATACCGGTCTAGTTAATATTAACGTCACAGAGGATTATGGTCTCGTTGGTAATGTTAGAGGAAAACCAGGAGAGGATATCCTCAAGAACCAGGACATTGTCTCCTGGAGGAATGTAAAGAGCAGCTATACATATGTGTTTGTTTCTATTCATCTGGAGGAGGGCCAGGGTTAGTTCGGCATTGGTGAATTGGGGTATGGGTTTGGTGAAGGGAGTATCTGTAAGGGAGGAGGAGTAGAGAAAAGCTACTCCACTACCTTTTTTGAGGGTCCTGTCATTTCTAATTATATTATAGTTGAGGGGAGTGATTTCAGGATCTTTTATGTGTGGCTTTAACCAGGTTTCAGTAACGGATAGGATAGCTGGGTGGTTATGTTGAAGCCAGGCATGGAAGTTTGGAATCTTGTTACATAAGCTTTGAGCATTCAATGTAGTGAAAATGAGGGATCTGCAGGATGAGGAGGGAGAAGGAAAGGATGGGTTTGAATGAAGAGAGGGAGAGGGACCAGGGTTTGGGTGATTGTCACCAGAGAGAAGGTTGCTAATAAGTTGATGAATACGGGAAAAGAGGAATTTAGAGTGCTTAGTGTCCTGTTTGAGAGTTGGGTGTTGTGTTATAATAGTGTTAGGGATTGGGAATGAGAGGCAGTGAACACAAATGAGTTTATAAGGGTATAGGAGATTGCTATTGAAGAAATAGAGATGAGGGGATATAGTGGTTGTGTGTGTTTAACATATGTGGGGTATGTATAAGTTATTTGATAGGAGGGAGAGTGATTAGAATTTGGAGGACTGGTTAGAAGGTGAAGGTAGATTAGGAAGAGAAGAAGAGGAAGGAGTACAAAGAAGGTTGGTTTTAGAGGCATAATGGTTCATAGGTTCATAGGTTCATAGGTAGGTACAAGGCTATCGGCCCAAGGGCCTAAGTAAGCCTAGCCAACAAGGTTCACTGGCTTATGCCACCCAAGAAATTTACTTTCCTGTGCCCCTGTTGAGCAGAGCCACAGAAGTGATCCCCAGGATGTATTTCCTATTTCCCATCCACTCATCGAGATTTTTCTTGAAGAGTGCTAATAAAGAACTTTGCTTGACATAGATGGGTAGCTTGTTCCAGAGTATAGAAAGTCACTGGGAAGGGAATTTATCCCACCAGCATGTCCTGTTTATTGTGGTGACAAGGTTTAGGTCCCTAGAGCATGTAGCTTGGAGGGATTGGGATTTATTTAGGTGTAGCATGTCCAACAGCTCTGGGTTTAACATAGCTTTATATGTTAGGCAGAGATCTCCTCAGAGTAGGCAATATGCTACAGAGTAAAGCTGGAGTATTTTGAGATGGTCAGTGTAGGACAAGTGGAGTACCACAGGGTTCAGTCCTGGGAGCTCTCATGTTTGGTATCTACTTCTCTGAAGTACAGGCTAGCACAGAAGGCCTCTGGCTAATGAAGTGTGCAGATGACTGCAAACTAGGAGCCATAGTCGAGTCCCCAAATGATGTGGACATCCTACAGAAGGCCTCACTGAGACAGATGCCTGGTGTCAGAGGCATGGCCTCAAGCTCAGTGCTAAAATGTGCATTGTCATCCCCTTTGGTAAAAACTCTGTACCTATGAACTACCACATAAACAGCAGTCTACTTAATGCTGAATGTGTGATAAGAGACCTTGGGACCCAGGTGGACAGTAGTCTCTCCTTTGATAATCACATCGCTACAGTAGTCAGGAAATCCTTCTATGTGGCACACCTCATCACAAAAGGGTTCTCATCCAGGAAAAAAGAGGTCATTGTTCCCATCTACTCAGCACTCATTAGACCCATTATAGAGTACAGCACCCCTTTTGGAATGTACCTCACAAGACATCTGCAGCAGCTGGAAAGGCAACAGAAGCAACTCACAAAGAGGATCACTGGCCTCAAACAGATGCCCTACACTGACCGTCTCAAAAAACTCCAGCTTTACTCCGTAGCATATCGCCTACTCCGAGGTGATCTCTGCCTAACATATAAAGCTATGTCAAACCCCGAACTGTTGGACATGCTACACCTAAAGAAATCCCAATCCCTCCGAGCTACATGATCTAGGGACCTAAACCTTGCCACCACAATAAACAGGACATGCTGAAGGGATAGATTCCTGTCCTAGAGACTTCCCATACTCTGGAACAAGCTACCCATCTATGTCCAGCAAAGTTCCTCATTACACTCTTCAAGAAAAATCTTGATAAGTGTATGGGAAATAGGAAATACACATTGGGGATCTGTTTGGTGGCTCTGCTCAACAGGGGCACAGGAAAATAACTTTCTTAGGTGGCGTAAGCCAGGGAATCTTGTTGGCTAGGCTTACTTAGGCCCTTGGGCCAATAGCCTTGTACCTACCTATGAGCCTATGATGATACATTCCATGGCCTTGCAGACCAGGCTCGTCACGCTAAAAGGGTGATAGTTCCCAGGATCAGTGGTAGCTCCCCCTTTGTGGAGTGGGATAACTGTTGCTGTGCATCATTCAGTGGGGACAAAGCCTGACGTGAGACTATGATTGAACATGGTGCTTAGGTGGGGAGTCAGTTTGTTCTGAAGTTCATGTAAAATGCAGCCTGGGATGTTGTCCAGTCCCATGGATGCTGTGTTTTTGGTTTTAGAGAGTTCAGCTTTTACCTGCATAGATGTGATTACAGGGACTCTGCATTCTTCCTCTATAGATATGGGCCATTTAAGGGGTGAGAGGGGGTAGAGTTAGCACTGAACCTATCTGTCAGAGTGTTGGCAATATCAGTTGGTTCTGTAATTTTCGTGCTGTTGTGCTGTAACTCAGAGAAGATCTGGGTGTTGTCATTGAGATTCTTGACATAGCTATAGAATGCTTTGTGGTTGCCCTTAGAATCAGTGGCAATTTTGTTTTCGTAGCTAGCTTTGGAGGATCTTATGAGTGATCTCAGCTTCTTACTGAGGCTGACTAAGGAGCTCCTCCACTCATGGGATTTTACTCTCTTTTGAAACAATTTCTTTCTTCTGTTGTAGAGTTTGTTTATGGCAGGGGATCACCAGATTGGCTTCCTTTTTTTTGGAGGATAGTGTCTTGGTTTTGTTTGGGATAGCACGATCCATGCACTCGTGTAAGTGCTTATAGAGTGCATTTGTGTAGGATTCAGCAGTCATAACTGTATTGTCCATCTGCATGGGTGTCATGAAGTTCGCCACTTCTGTCTTAAGAAGCACGAAGTTGGCTTTGGAGATATTTTTCACCATTGTTTCCTTAATGGTGGGTGGGGGCGGGATGCGGATATCTAAGGTGATCAGCTTATGGTCGGATCTGACCAACGAGGAGTTGATTCAGGTGTGGAATACTGGTCACTCATGTTGGTAATGACTAGGTCCAGGATATTGTTGCCCCTGGTGGGGGTGTGGATAACTTGATCAAGGGCATTGGAATTTATGAATTCCAGAAAGCGCTGACCGAAGGAGTTGGTACATGAATAGTTTTCCCAGTTAATGGTGGGTTTGTTGAAATCACCCATTATTAGGGTGTTTGGTTGAACCCTAATATTTTCCAGTATATCAAGAAAAGAGGAGTGGGAATCCTGGTGCATGGTGGGGGATCTGTAGCAAGCTACAATTTGGATTGCAGTTTTGCCCAGCGTTAGTTGCACTTAGATAACCACGGATGCATTATGCTGCGCAACTAGCCTAGAGGTGTGGATATCCTTAATGAATATGGACACACCTCCACCTTTGGTGTTCTGGTCCAGGTTAGATGGCCGAAAAGTGTGGTATGAGTTATAGCCTGGTAATGCAGGGGTGCTCTCTAGAGCCTTGAGCCAGGTCTCAATCACTGCACAGATGTTGATGTTCTCCATTTTAAGGATTGCCTCGAGTGAGTGCATTTTGAGATTTAGACTTCTAGCACTGAGTAGCATTACCCTCAGTTTTTGCTTGCCTATTCCTGTTAACGGTGGTGAATTTGTCATTTGAACCTTGCCTAAAAAAGGCACTATAGGGGTGGCAAGACCCTTAGCCAGGGTCCAGAATCCCAGGGGGCAACAGGCGCAGGCCATCTCTGGCAAAGGATTGTGGTCTGTCAACCATGTTGTCCCAGTCAGAAAGATACCTGATCCCCTTAGAATGACACCAGAAGCTTAGCCAATTGTTGAAGTCAATCATTTTGTCCTTGTACTATCGTATCATTCTGGGTGATGGCAGGATGCTACACAGGACTAGGATCATACCTGCCTGGGCTACAAGATTGGAGAGGTCTTCCATGTCTCTTTTCATGTAGTCCAGCGAGGTACATCTCAGGTCATGCACATCAACATGGACAATGACAGAGTTATATTTGTACTTGTTGTGGAGTGACCTGAGTGCGTGGGTTATGTGGCTGATCCTGGCACCTGACAGGCAGCTGACAGTAACCTTCTCCTTGTTTAGCCTGGTGAGTGGGACATCAGTGTGCCTGACTATAGAGTCACCTATGACTAGTGTGTTAGATACGTTGTTTTGCCCTATGGGCTGTGATTTATTGGCACACTGAGTCTGTGGGTTATGTGTCATTTGAGTTGTGTTGGGGGGTGGTTGCTTGTATTTCTGCTTTGGAGGTCTCTGTTGCTTGAGCAGATTATTATTGAGAGCCTATGCAAATGTTTTTGTGATTCTATGTGTGGATTTTGGTGGTGTAGGTTTAGTGGGACTATGTGATGACTGTGGTGTGGTTCAAGTGCTTATGTTCTCCTCTTGACTGATAAGTTCAGTCTTGGTTGAAGACAGCTTTACCTCCCGTTTGGCTAGATAAGTGCATCTCTCACAGGTTGTGGCTTTGGGTGGTAGGAGGAGAGGGTTGTCTGTGTACATGAGGCAATTGCTACATTGCCCCAAGATGCCCAAGTTCATCAGATAGACAGGAGAGAACACTAGGAGCTGACCCTTGGATATGCCTGAATAAAAAACTACTTTCCTCTAGACAAGTGAGGAAAGTGAGTATAAGAGCTGTTTTTCTCTAAGCAAGTGAGGAAAGTAAGTACAAAAACTGTTCTCCTCTAGGTAAAGAGGAAGGTTGGGTGCTGTAGTAATTTGTAGCTTATTTAGTGCTAACAACAAGTTCTGAACAAGTGCTGAGCACGAATAAGCAAATTCAAGTGCTAAAACTAAGAATCTGCACCTGGATCTTGTGGTAGATAGGCTACCTAGTGCTTACCACTCCAACTGATACGCTAGAATGCTTCCCTCCAACACGGAAAGACTTGGGAGGCTCAGAAGATAACAAACAGTCATGGATACAGCAAATCTGTATCTGGACTAGACTAGTTACAGGAAAGGTGGGAAACAAGTGCAAATGCAGACTTTTAAACCAGAAAGTTGAAAGAGATGGAAAAACTGCCCAAACAGCCAATAAACTACAATTACTGGGCCTGAAACCACTTTTGTGGCAGACAGGCTACCAAGTGCTTATCACTCCCACTGATAAGCTAGAAGGCTTCCCTCCAACACAGAAAGGCTTGGGGGGCTCAGAAGCTTACAACCAGTCCTGGATATAGCAAATCTATATCTGGACTAGATTAGTTACAGGAAAGGTGGGAAACAAGTGCAAATGCAGGCTTTTAAACCAAAAAGATGAAAGAGATGGAAAAACTGTCCAACCGGCCAATAAACTACAATTTCTGGGCCAGAAACCACTCTTGTGGTAGATAGGCAACCTAATGCTTACCACTCCCACTGATAAGCTAGAAAGCTTCCCTCCAACACATAAAGGCTTTGGGGGCTCAGAAGCTTACAAACAGTCCTGGTTACAGCAAATCTGTATCTGGACTAGACTAGTTACAGGAAAGGCAGGAAATAAGCTTAGAATTTTTTTTTATGGAAAGTGGAAAGGGAGAAAGGAGAAACAGAAGATAATTCAAAATTATGGACCTAAGTGGCTTACTCTTCACAAATGTTCTCTCTGTATTGGGTAGAATGAGCTAGGGACACTAGACTGGAATAGAACTGGGATAGAGCTGAACAGATGGGAGATTGATGTTTAGTTATTCAATCAACTAAAGTTTCGATCTTGTAATATAGACCCTGTCAAAACACCATCACGTCATATCAAATTCCCCACAACCTTACCTTGGAGCTTCTTGAGATCAAAATCATCCTTAGCAACTCCAACTATTACTTCATTGCTAGTTGCAGAACCCTATCAATTTCTCCCAAAGATCATGGAATCTACTTTAATTCTACTGACAGATTAAATGTCACACCAAATACCTTCTTGCTAGGAAACCTCCATTACCCAGGCATTAAATAACACACTTTCACCTCTAAAAATGGATATGCTTAACATTTAATAGACTGTATTAATACCAACACACTGGAGCAAATTGCAAAACTAACTGCTAGAGGCTTTAATATCATTGAAATGTTCCTTACCATCCTAGCCCTGCCTCCACCCCATCCAACATCACCTCATTGCTGGTTGAATCTAATCACAACTCAGTCATCTTCAATGCCAGACCTAGTGGTACCACCCCCACCACCAAATGAAGCCATCTTTAGGACTTCTCCAGGGCAAATCTGTTTCAGCTTGTAGAAGACCTACTCAAAATGACAGCAATCCCCCACAAATAGACCCACCAGAGGGAGCTTCGCCCATTCACCTCCAATTTTTACCAGCACCTAAACAGATGCATAAAAAAGTCCATGCCTGCCTATCCTAAATATAATGGTAAATAGGAATAAACCTTTCTAGTGGAAGCCCCATATTAATAAGCTGTATAACACAATAATATAAATAACGAAATGTAAGAAATCCCCATCCACCTACCTCAAGGCCACATTGAAACAAGCCATCTAGGAAGTTAAGAGCACTATTATAAAATGTAAAGCAGAGTATAAATTTAAGCTCATGACAGATACCAAAAGAAACTAAAAATATTTCTTCAGTTATAACAGAAAAACCTGCCCTCTGAACCTCCATATTTTTCCGGAATATTCACCAGATGCCTGTTTCAAACTTTAATAAGCGATGTGTCTAAAATGCATATCTCTCTCGCCAGTGTTATTTAGCCTGGTATCAAGGAACACATTTAAGATGATAACAAATTGCATTTTGTTGTTGTTAAAATGCCTAAGCAAGATAGAAGCAATATATAACTAAATCCTGAACAAGACTATTAATCCTTTATTCTTCATAATGTTCAAATCAAAGCAATTCCCTCCAAAAAAGCCTTTATCAAACACTATAAAGATTTCTTGCTATCAACCAAGTTCAGTAATCTTTTTTGTTTCTTTTAGCAATGCAGTCCTTTAAGTAAAATTCTTTTGCACCACTTACAGAAAATAAACTTCATTTTGTGAATACAAGCCAAAAATATGATTATATTCTAAGACTGGTCATATTAATAGTTTATATATGTTATACAGGTTTTACATAGAAAGACAGGTTATGCAAAGTTATAGCATTCCTAGAAATGAATGACCTAAAGAACAGACCTATTAATCTATTCACATTGTTTTTAGACTTAAAGCTAAAGTTGTGTTGGATGATAAGGCTGAAGTTGTTCAGCTTTTGAACAGTCAATTTTTGCTGGTTAAGAGATTCTGGTTTTAGCATCTGTTTGGTATTTATATACATAACATTACTTTTTTATCAAACTGCGTTTTTTTTCATTAAATTCCAATACTAATAGTTTTGACCATTTACTAGTAACCTTTAAATAGCTGTTTGACATGTCTCTTTCTTCTTTAATAGTGTAAAAAGTACAAATTATGTGAGTTTTAGTGCATTTTGACAGCCAGTAAGGACCAATCCATGTAGAAAACAAAATATTAGAGAATACAGGCCATAACACAGAACCCTGCAGTACTCGCTTACACATTTCTGTTCGCTTTAAGGAATATCTGAGCAACTGCACTCTCATAAAATCAGTTTAAGTATAATCTGACCAAACATGGGTTTACTTTACAAAAGTTAAGATTGTCAGTAACTGAACCTTCAACTATAGAGAATTGAATCAGAAGTCAAAAGCACTGGATAGAGCCAGGTATTCAGCAATGAGAGAAATTTCCATATAAAGGAGGATCAGAGAAGTCTGCCATATTTGTTAAGGTTAGTCTATTATATAACAAATCATGCTGAGTTAGATCAAAAAGATGTGAATATATTTTGAGATTCAGTCAATAAAATAACAAGTCACCTTTTAAAAACATTTACAAAGTACAGTTGTGTAAGTAAGCTTACCATAACACTAGATGTTCAAATGATCACTGCTGTGGTAGCCTTGGTTATATATGGGTTATATTCTGACAAGCCCTTCAGAATTTTTGTACCAATGGGGGGAGAGAGAGAGAGAGAGACAGAGAGAAGGGGGGGGGGCTGAGTCCTGAAACAACAATGTTAGGAACAACAAAAAATAAATGCCAATGTCCACACCATGTCATAAAAAAAAAAAAAAAAAAAAACAAGGGGGTGGAGGAAGGGAGTAGCTATTCCAGCAGTGATCATTTGAACATTTACTGTTATGGTAAGTTTACTTACATAGCTGTACTTCTTCTTCTTTCAGCTTTTTCCCAGTTAGGGGTTGCCACAGCAGATCACCTGTCCGCTCATGATTGGCACTGAAGTTTTTTACGGTGCCGAGGTGCCAGCCGAGTGCCCAACCTTCCACAGAAGGCACACACATGCACACACTCACACCTAGGGCCAATTTGGAATGTTCAATCCACCTACAGCATGCCTTTGGGATGTGGGAGGAAACCGGAGGAAACCCATGTGACCACAGTGAGGACATGCAGACTCCGCACAGAAGGCACCCCAGCCAAGAATCGAACTGGAGGACCTCTTGCTGTGAGGCGGCAATGCTAACCGCTGCACCACCGTGGCCACCCACTTACATAGCTGTACTATGTTCACTATATTGATCACTGCTGCAGTAGCCTTAGCTATATGGGTAGATTACCCTAGCTTACAACATTTGGGAGGTAGAAGGCGAAGGGTCCAGGAATCCTTGGTCCTAGCAAAGCCTGACCTGGACCTAGAGAAAGAATCAAGCTTACATTGCTATGTAAAAGTATATACAGAGGACCAAGTAGCAGCTTCTAGAATACTTTTAGAATCCAATCCTTTCCAAAAAGTCATAGATGAAGCCAAGGCCCTGGTAGAGTGGGTCTTGACCCTGCCTGGAGTAGTTTTGTTATAATGAATATAACAAAAGATAATAGCCTTAGACAACAGTTCAAATGGAGCGAGTGTTAGCTTCTCTAACACAACATTAAGATCCCAAGGAGGGGCTATTGGTTTACTTGGAGGCCTCTTCTGAAAAACCTCTTTCAAAAATATTTTGTCATGAGACTGCATTGAAAGAGGAGGATCCATTGGCAGACATGCTGAAATGGCCAATAAATGAACCTTGATAGAGGAATAAGAAAAGCCATAAGATAGTAACTCACTCATATATTGTAAAACCAGAGAACAACTAGCCCTGAATGGGTGCCGGTTATGTTGTTGGCACCAACTAGAAACCCTTTTTCATTTGCTAATATATATTTTCTAGTAGCAGGCTTCCTTGTTTCCATTAATGCCTGCCGCACATCCTCAGTAAACACATACCTAAAATGAATTGATATCTTATCATCCAGGCAGTCAGTTGAAGTTGATTGATATTGAGGTGTATCAAACACCCCTATACTTGTGTGAGTAGATATGAGAGACAAAATCCTATGTGAAGGAGTTAAGAAAGACTTGTGAATGTTCTCTTGAAATCCTAGCTTCTGTAAGAGATCTCTCACCAAAGACAGAGATTCCTGACACTTTGAAAAAGACTCTGCAAAGATAAACAAGTTATCTAAGTCGGCAAAAATGTGACTACCCGGTAGCCTGCATGATCTATAATTGGAGCTAAGCACTTTGTGAAAAACCTTGGTGCTGTGGATAGTCCAAAGGGTAAGGCAGAGAACTGTTAATATGATCAGACACACACCTTAAGAAACGTCTTAAATCATGATGAATAGGGATGTGATGATTAGCAACATTTGAGTCTAGTGTTACCAGAAAACTTGAAAGAGGATGAAGAGGTATCAGGTTGTGAACTAACATCATTTTGACTCTGAGCACTCTCACAAATGGGTTTAGGAAAGAAAGAAACATCCAGAACTGGTCTCCAAGCATTTTATTTCTTTGGTACTAAGAATATTCTTGAAAAAATACCTCATCCCCACCTGAAAAGGAAGAACTGGTTGTATCAGTCCTTGGGACAACATGTTATGAAGAACTGGTGGAAATAAAAAGAGTCTGATATGGAGATAGGAAAAGACTTCCTGGAAAGGAGGAAATTCCTCCCATTGCCATCTGTAACCTTGATGAATGATCTTCAGAATCCATTTGTCTGAAACTATCTGTTGCCAAACAGAAAATGGAGATTCAGACTTTCTGGAAGAAGAAGAAAGGGACCAGGATGGGAAAGGTTCACAAGGTCTCTTGAATAGTCATTCAGATGTGTTGTTGTCCTTGGTTTTCAAAGGTTTGAGGCTTCTTTATGAAACCATTGCTATTTCTTCTTAAACGTCTGTTTGCCTGCATTTTGTTAAGAGAGTTTATCCTGCCTTTTGCCAAAACTGGTTGAGAAGTTAGGGAATTCCTTAGAAATTTTGGAAAGGGGGGGGGGGTTGAAAAACCTTAGAGATTCCCTGAATCAGCTAACCTCTTTCATCAGACTTTTTGATCACCTCTACTGCAGATGGGCCAAAAACTAAATCTCTGTCCAAAGGGAAATTTAAAATCTCATTTTTCATCATCATTTAGGAGTTTCTGAGAATGCAGCTATGCAAACCTCCTCAAAACAGTACCAGTGGCCATAGCCCTGGAAGCAGTATCAACAGTCATACACACATTTTAAACAATGAGTAGTGATATATGCAGAAGAAGAAACTAAATTATTTAAACCGTATTTTTCCTCAAAAGAAGAAACTGCAGACGTAACAATCCTCATACTTTCACAATTAGTCAGAAGAAACTTTAACATATGAGCCTGACATCTCAAAATTCTGAAAATCAGAGTTGCAGAAAGAAACACTTTTTCCCATACTTATCGATACTTTCCCATTCTTATCAGAAAGAGTAGGATTGGAATTAACTAAGTACTTAACAGTAGTGGGATCAATTAAAGCTGTAGCTACTTGGTCAGGTTTGGGAATAGTGTATAAAAACTTAAAAGGCTGAGGAACTTTATGCATTCTATTTGGCTTTATAGAGGCAGCTGGCTGAATATCAGGAAAATTGCAGGCAGCAACATACATTCTCTAAAGCAGACAAAACAGGAGGAATGGAATAAGGTTCTGGAAATTCCTTCTGTAGCAACTCATAGTTTTTTTCTGTGGGACTGAGAAACCTCAGTGTTCTCCCACTAAAAACACTGGCACATTCTAACAGTAGTATCAGAGAAAGAGAAACCCCCAACATGGAGAATCAGAAACTGAGCTCTCCTCTGAGTCTGAATCATAAATTTGTGGAGAAAACCTTGTATCTGTCTCTTAATCTTCTTGTTCAGAATCAGAATCTTTATTCTCTTCAGGGAAAGAGGTATCCCTCTTTTTCTAATAATGGAAACTACTTTGTAAAAAGGATTGATTGACTGAATTCACCCTGAGCCAGACCCAGTAAACTACGCCTGTCTAAGGAAATTGGAGGAGGAGCAGACACATGCTTAGCTTTCTGTTTCTTTTTGACAGGAGAAATGAGGCAAATGTGTTACTAATGGCAGCAGTAGCTTCCCCAGGGATATGCACAGCATTCTGACACAACAGGGAAAAGTTCCCTGTTCCCTCTCCCAGGACGGACAAGAGTGGCTCTTCCCTGTCCACTGAGAGGACCCCAACAGCTGCAGAGGATGTGGTTAACCCTGCTCAGGCAGTCATTAAAATACAGGAGCAATAAAATATGAGACCTTACAGGATAAAACCTTATCAACTCTCAAATTAAAGCATACAACAGTGAAAGCTTTGCGTTTCCCTATATTACTGTATGGAAACTGCCTATAACAGAATACCTAAGTTTGCAAGTGGTTAACGAGCTACATCAAAGGAATCCGTGATAAAAGATGAGTAGTCTGACTTGCAACAAATGGCTACAGCAGAATGACTCACCTGCAGCTGAGACAAAATTACTAGCAACCAGCATGCTATGGTAGCAAAAGCTGTTTGCTTAACTTTTCCTTTTTTGTAGCTGGAAGAAGGACCAATCATGGTACCGGTAGTTTGGTCTATGGTCAAGCCAAAAATGGTGCCTCTTTCCTGGGAAATACAAACAGCAAATGGTAAAAACTACAATTCTTTAAAAGTCATGTTTTTATTTTTTATTTACTGACATTTGTTGACCGGGAAAGTCCACTGGGCCCAACGACCCATTTTCAGTGGAGGCCCGGGGAGAAAAGCTCCATACAATCACAGAAATTTTGACATAATTTCAGCTTAAGTTAGAAAGTCAAGAAAGTTTTTACATAATATAAATTGAAGTAGATATACAAAAACAAATACATGTTATAGAAATATACAATACAAGAAAATAAACCTAGTGTGTTAAATTTTTAGTAATTCTGTTTATATATTCTCATAAGTAAGAACACTGTTTAATCAATTATGTTTATTCAGTCACAGAAATAAAGAAAGCAAGAGAGATTGGATACAAAGACAGATAGTGTAAATTGCAACTATATTAAGTTAGTAAAAGTATTTGTAGTGTATAGTAGCCAAAACATTTAAGGTAGTCTAATCACATGTCTACAAAAATAGACAAGGTCATTGAGATTGTGTTATTTTAGTGCAGATTTAAATGTTTTTAAAGAGTCTAGTTGAGTAAGAGAGAGAGGGAGCGCCTTCCAAAGTTTGGCAATGGCATGAGAATAGAGACATTGTCCAGCTCTTTTGTTGGGTTTAGTTATGGTTAAGAGTTGTTTGTTAGAGGACCTAAGATGCCAAGCAGGGGTGTGTGTTTGTATTATAATTTGAAGGGATGGGCAGAAGTTTGGATTATTTAGTAGTTTGTAGGTGAGAGTAAGTTGGGAGTAATGTAGGTAATGAGGGAACTCAAACCAGTTTATAGATTTAATGGCCAGGCAATGATGTGTGCGAGCTGGCATGTTGGAGACAAACTTAGCTATTTTATAGTAGCACGACTGCAGTTTGTTCAGGAGAGATGTGTGTAGGTTAGTGAAAATGGGGCAACCATAGAGGAGGGGAGGGTAGAAGTAGATTATTAGCTAGCTTCAGCTTGGTAGACTTGTCCAAATAGAGTTTATGCCTATAGAGTTTGCCAAGCTTAAAATGGGTCTTTTTGATTGAGTTGAGTATATGATTCTCAAAGGATAGTATGTCATCAATTCTGATGCCAAGTAGTTTAGCTGTTTTTTACAATTTCAATTTCTGTATTGTTTTGAGAGAATATTTTCAAATCTAGACTTAGAGGTCTGGTTGTGAAGACTAAAAGTTTTTATTTTTGGGATTAAGTAGCAACTGAGCTTTATTAAGCCAGGATTCGATGGAAGTAAATGCATTTTGTGTTTTCTCATTAGGAGAGCTGAGAAGTTGTTAGACAACATAATTATTGTTGAATCGTCCACGTATTGAATGAGTGTACTTTTCAGGGATGCTTTATGGAAATTATTAATACATATGTTAAAAAGCAAGGGCCCAAGAATAGACCCTTGGGGAATACCTGGGCTGTTGATTAGGTAATTGGATTGCTTGCTTTGCCATCTAACAGATGTCTGTTATGTAGATAGTTATGGAACCAGGTTAGAGTATGTGGGGAGCAGTTTACAGTCTCAGGTTGTAAAAGTAGTTTTGAGTGGGACACTGTATCAAAAGCTTTTGGCAGGTCTAGTAGGATCACTGATGTTAGTAGGCCTGCATACTGCTTTGTATACAGTGTTGGTAAATGACAGTAAGGCTGTTGTACTGTGTGTTGGTCAAAAGCAACGTTGGGTGGGTGAGAGTAGGTTATTGTTTTTGAGATGTTGTAGCAGTTGAGAATGAATACACTTTTCTAGAATTTTAGATAGAGGTGAAAGTATGTAGATGGGCCAGTAGTTAAATAGATCACTGGTGTTACCACCTTTGTGAAGGAGAGTAATAATTAAGTTTTTCCACAGTTGTGGGTCATATGATTCAGAGAATGATCAGTTAATGAGAATGCTAATTGGAAGAGCTATATAATCTGCTGCAGGTTTTAGGTATTCAGCTGGGAGGCCATCAGAAGAGGGGGTGCATTGTTTTAGTTTTGAGAGCAGTTTACAAACTAGAGAGGTGGGTACTGGTTGTAATGTAAATAGAGTGGATGGGTTTTTGTTGGAATCGCAGTTAATGTGGGGGGAGGGTTTAGAGGGTGTATTGTCGTTTATGTTGCCAATTATACTTTTGTTAGTGTGTAGAGAGAAATCATTAACAAGTTTTTGGATAGTATCAATAAAATGAGAATTGAAGGCTTGGGCAATTTCTTGAGGATCTTTATAAGGAAATGGGGAGGGGTTGTGTTGAGAACCAGGATTTAGGAGAGAGGAAACAGAGTTCCAGAACATTTTTTTTTTTTTTTTTTGGGTAGTGAGTTTAGTGAAGAAATAGCTTTTTTTATCACTGATGACTTACTTTTTGGCATTGTTACAGAGTTGTTTATATGAGTTCAAGTTGTGGGGTTCTGTTTCTATGCCATTCCTGCCAGGCTTTATCCCTGGAGGTAAATAACTGTTTAGTTTGTTTAGTTAGCCATGGGGCATGGTTAGGCTTTATTCGTTTGGTATGTGTGGGGCCAAGACTGTCTAGAATATCTAAAAAGACTTTATTGAAGTAGTTGACTGCTTCATCCAGTGGGAGAAATTGAGTAGGGGACCAGTTGTGGGTTTTTAGAGTCACTGATTACACAGTAAAAAGCACAACACTGTGACGGCCTAAAAACATAAAATAAACACAATTCCCCACATACAAAATGGTTTTCAATTACTTTACACAACTTTTAAACTGAAAGGAAAAAAAGAACTCTCCCATTTAAAAGTACAATGTAGTCTTGTGACAGTCCATTAAAAAACAAAACTACCAGCTCTAAAATAAATACAAACATTATTTAGAAAGTGGAAGTTTTTTCCCCAAAGGGAACTTATCTGCCCAGCAATGGAACAGCATCAAGCTGTCAATCCTCAAAAGCTGTAAAAGAGCATATTCTTCAGCAGCAGTAAAGCTCTAAAGGGCTTGGTGCTCACATTTGGCTTATAGCCAACTCAGCTCATGTTGTGTGACAGTTTGGGTGCATAAAAGGTGCCCTAATGCTTTGCAAGCTGTCTTGCTATTATTTTGTTAGCAGCTAAGGCTTCTGCAGCAGCGGTTAATATGATGAACATTCACTGATGCATAGCTTAACAGTCTGTAATGTTGTGCTAGGCCTGGGAACTAACTTTATGGACTGAAATAATAGATGACATAGTTCCTCCTCTAACAATATTTCTCAGGAGACATCACCATACTGTTAACCAAAGTTAATTCCACTGTTTAAAAGTAGTGATTAATTCAAAACTGGAAACTCTAGACCAATTGCTATCCTGAGCCCATTAAATAATGCCAGAAAATGTATCCCACATACAACCAGTTACCTACCATCCATAACTTACCTATCAGCAGTCATCATGGATTCTGGGCTGTCTTTTTCATTCAAACACCTCTTGCTATGCTCACTGATCAGGTGTCTATGAATCATAAAACACTACTAGCTACTATGTAAACTAAAAGCCATTAGTTGCATCCAATCAGTGATCAATTGGTTTGCAAGCTACCTGGCAAAAAGATAACAACAGTACCTGATAAAGCTCACTATCTTATTCAGTCACCATAGAAATAATACAGGGTTATATCTCTGGTAAATTACTTTGCTCCATATTAACAAACACAATTTATAAACATATCAATGGCATTCAGTTGATACAATACACTGTTGATCTGACACATCAATAGCTCACATAATAAAACTACACTATTTCACAAAATGCAATATGACTTCAATAAATTCATTACCTGGTGCAAAAAAGAAAGCTTATTTTAAATGAGGAAAAATCAATGTATCTGGAAAGCATTTTATGGAAAACTCTAAAATAGTCAGTATGGAAGGCATTTCAGGATCACTGGGTCCTAGAGAATTTGTTTAGAATTGGAAATACCTTGAGATCACTGTTGATGACAACCTAAATTTTCAAGCTCAGGCAGTCATTAAAACAAAGGAGACAATAAAATGTAAGAGACCTTACAGGATAAAACCTTATCGACTCTCACATTAA
The DNA here is from genome assembly GCF_019279795.1 of Protopterus annectens. NCBI lineage: Eukaryota > Metazoa > Chordata > Ceratodontiformes > Protopteridae > Protopterus > Protopterus annectens. The sequence goes on from NC_056738.1 coordinate 314,979,337, forward strand.
AGCATATGATAGTGAAGGCTTTGTGTTTCCTATATTATTATATGGAAACTACCTATAACAGAGCACCTAACTTTGCATCTAACCACTCTCCATCCATCACTTGTCAAGTATTATAAGACTTAAACTAGATGCCTATGCAACCCAAACTATTCTATACCCATTTTGTCTTTACACACAAACTACTGTTTAAAAATACTATCCAGGTTTTAAAAACATGCTAAACTTGTATACTCAAGTACTGGAATCATACCACAAACAACAGTTACTAAACAAAACCAAAGCATCCTCAAAAACACAAAGCAATCAGCAGCTTCAGCCATGAGCATGCACCTCTGTATCTAATAATATAAAATCCATAGCCCAATCCTTATTTAAAACTTCTTACAAAAGCCACTTGACATCATCTTTCTCTTGTATCATCTGTCATATTACTTAAGTAGTCCTTCTATACTTTTAATTTAACTCTGACAACATAATACTGAAATTAATAAAAGAAATCAAACTCAACCTGAAGTTACTAGTTGATGAATCTAAAAATACACCCAGTGAATTATCACCTTCATTATTTTTCATTCAAACTATGCTATTACACACTTCAGTCTAATGTCTCTTCCATTATACATTGGTCATCTTCATTCCTGTTATCCAGCAAAAGATCTAATACACACACACACACACACACACACACATATATATATATATATATATATATATATATATATATATATATATATATATAAACTTTCATTTGTAATAAAAGTGTTGGCATTGGACTGAGTATGTGTGTGTGTGTGTGTGTGTGTGTGTGTGTGTGTGTGTGTGTGTGTGTGTGTGTGTGCATTTACAGCTTAGGGTTACAGTAAGGACTAGGGAAGAAGACAGATATGTAGGTTTGCTTGGGTACAGGTATGTGTTAAGTGTGTGTGTATGTTGGGGGTGACTTGTTTAGTTGGCCTATTAGAGAAAGGGTGTTTAGTATCTAATTTGTAGGGTTGAGGTTAGGGATAGGGGTAGAGTTAGGGTTAGGTGTAGTAAACATAAGTAAGGTGGGTCAGGGGCAAAGCTAATGATTATTTCCATACATTTTGACATACTGACTATGTTGACTGCATTTAGCACTGTTAACAATAACTATGTCCAAGATATAAAAATCATAGAATAATGAGACTGAAATATTGGTCTCTACACCATCTTTATCATATCTTCTTTCATATTTGCATTAAATCATTATAAATGTTCTCAACTGCTAATCTGTCCATCTCTTCACTGTAGATTTTATTACTTTAAGCCTACTAAATTTTAAGTCTGGTCTATTAACAGCTGCTATTCTACTGTACTAATACTTGTGAATTCATTTGAAATGTTCCTACGCCTGTTCTAGCCACACTAATTAGTCTGAAATTTTACTCTGTCTCTTTTAGTTGTTTGAAAATAATTTATCTTACACCATATGCTACATTTTACCTTGCATTGTATATTAGCTTTCTGTCAATTTCTTTCTCCAGAACGTGATGAAGACAGCCGAGAGGATCATCAAGACCACCTTACCACCTGTTCATGACTTGTACTTATCCAGATGTCTCAGCATGGCCAGGGGAATAATTAAATACTGCAGTCACCCTCCTTACAGACTGCTCCTGCAGCTGTCATACGGAAAGCGCTTCCAAAGCATTCGTTGCAGAACTACGAGATTCAGGAACAGCTTCTTCCCTAATGTCATCGGGCTGCAGAACTCTAGTAACAACTATCCTCCATGATGGCCATCTGGGTCAGTAGAAACTGTAGAAGCTTGTCTCAACTGTGCATTAACCTGGTTATAAGTCTTGTCTAATAGTGCAATATTCACCATGACTGTAACTTATAGGCCATCTAGGGCATTAGCAATGCAGTAAAATATCTCTTCTTTCAGTGCAATACATGTTGCAAATTTGTAAATTAACCATAGTGCAATACTTTAAGGTCCACAGTGCAATTTCTTAAATGATTCTTTCTGTGCAAGGATCAATGCAATGTCTTAACCAAGTACCTATGCAATATTAAAGTCTCATGCAAGTAAGTGTTCAATGCGAAAAGAGTTAAAATGTGTTTCTAATTATGTGCAATATTAGCCTGTCTACCTGCATGTCTGTGATGTAATAGCTAGGTATTATATGTGTAAATGTCTGTAGAAATAGTCTATATGTTGTCTTCTCATTGAGTCCGGAGGCATGGAATTTTGTTCAGTTTTTGCACTTGTGTGGTTTCTGAATGACAATAAAGTTTACTTCAACTTTGAGTTTGACTTTTTACTTCCATGTGCCCCTTTAAAAATGGGTTTGTCCAGTATCCAGTATAGTTAACCCAATTAACATATATATCAATCAACCAAGTAATAAATAAAAAGCCTAAAAAACAAAAAATATTTTCCTTGGTTCCCCTTTCTCATAGCTTATTGGGGAAGTTGCTGAATATTTTTTTAGTTAAACATTTTTTTTTATTATTAACAGTTTTCCTTTAGCAGAAGTTACTGAAAATTGAGTCAACATATCCCCCTCCTGTTCCTGTTATTCTAGATTCGGTCTGCAAGACCCAGGAGAAATGAAGAATTGTTGCTAACATTGCCATATTGACAGTTTAATTCACACCAGTCAATTTCTGTCTAACAGTGAGTCTTAAAAGTTATATCCGTTGTAGCCTTGTTCAATGGGACTAGATTAACCAGGTAAAAACTTTTATTTAACACAGACTACTTACAGCACTACCCGAGTATAGGCAATGCAAGAGACGTGAAAGGAGAATGCAATTTTCACATGAGTATATGGAAACACCTATTCTAAAACTGTGTTACAACTCTACTCCTTAACAGCAGGCAGACAACCTAACAGTTTCACCTCATCATGTAAATCAAAATCTTCCCAGTATCCTATCAGAAAAAGCACAACGGTTTGAATACAAAACAACAGATGTCAAATAGTGAATCGCTGCTGAAAATTCTCGAATAAGTGAAGGATTAAATTTTTTTTTTATATATCACTGATAGTAAATAACTTATAAAATCACAAATAGCTGACCTTCCTTTAATGTCTTGCAAACAGTTATTTGTCTAAAAATACGCAACTCAGTAATCTCACACTCTGATTTATTGTACTGCTGAAAAGAAGGTATTTCACCAGTAGGTCCTTTTGGAAAGAGAGCTGGCCAAACAACTGAATGATGAAAATCATTTAAAAAGCATTCAAAATCTTTTTAGCATTAACATGCCCATTAATAGCAGATTGGATTCTGAATTCTGTCTAAAACAATGCATTCTAATAATAATTCAATGGACTTTGTCCACTGCGATAGTGCAAAACTCTACAGCTAACAGATCAGTGACATCTAAACAATCTATTCATCAACTCCATGATCAGACATGTATACCCCATATACAGACAGACACACACACATTCATACACATTCATGTCCCTTCCAAAATAAATACTAATAATCATATAAAAGTCTATATGTCTCCCACTCTTAAGCCCTTAAAGTATTACAATCACACTAGTGTTGCCTAAAAAGACCTACAATGTAAGTAGATTCTAGTCTAGGCGCGTGCACACACACACACACACACACACACACACACACACACACACACACACACACACACACACAAATCAACTGTGCAACACAAAGCTACTTCACTATCCATTATCTTGGTACACACAGTGGTCTCTACTGAACTTTCAGGACAGTTACCAGATGAACTGTCAAAAATGAATACATGTCTGATACCAGACATACTAACAGATGATGCTTCTAATGGTAACCAGCTGTAGAAGTAAGTACAGTTATATACCAGTCCTATCAATCTTATCAGGCACACATGTACAAATGTCTCAGTAACTGGCTGTAGTGGTGTGCACAGTGATACACCAGTCCTATCAATCTTATCAGACATGCACATACAAATGATGTCTCACTAACTGCCTGTGGTGGTGTGCACAATGATACACCAGTCCTATTAATCTTATCAGGCATGCACATACAATGATGTCTCAGTAACTGGCTGTGATGGTGTGCACAGTGATACACCAGTCCTATCAAACCATTAAGACATGCTGGTACAAATGATGCCTCAGTAACTGGCTGTGGTAGTGTGCACAGTGATACACCAGTCCTATCAATCCATTCAGACACGCACATACAAATAATGTCTCAGTAACTGGCCGTAGGGGTATGTACAGTGATGCATCAGTCCTAGCAATCCTATCAGTCATGCACATACAAATGATCTCAGTAGCTAGCTGTGGATTTGAGTACGGTGGTGCACCAGTCTTATCAGACATGCATTTACACATAATGCTTCATTTAGTAACTAGCATGGAGATGAGTAAAGTGGTGCACCAGTCCTGTCATTCCCACTGGATGTGCATTTACACATGATACTTCAATCAGTAATTGGCTGTGGTGGTAAATAAAGTGGTGCACCAGTCCTTTCTTTCTCATCAGACATGCATTTACAAATGATTCTTCGGTTAGTAACTGGCTGAGAGGATGAGTACAGTGATACATCGGTCCTCTCAGACATGCACTTACCCATGATGCTCCTCTCTGTAACCAACTGTGGAGGTGAGCTAAGTGATACATCATTCCTATCAGACATGCCTTGTAAATGATGCTTCAGTCACTAACTGGTTGTAGAGGTAAACACCATGGTGCCCCAATCCTATCAGATGTGCATTTACCCATGATGCTTCTGTCAGTAACTAACTGTAATGGTCAGCACATTGGTACAGTAGTCCTATCAGTCATGTACTTACACGTGATGGTTTAGACTGCAATTGGTTGTTGAGGGATGCACCTGCCTTATCAGATAAGCAAACACATACATTTGTTTCAGTGAGTAAATGGCTAAGGAAATGAATAGTGGTGCACCAGTCCTGTCAAATGTGCACTTACCCATAATGCGTCTGTCAGTAAATGGATGCAGAAGTGAATACAGTGGCCCATCAGTCTGATCAGATATGCTCTTACCCATGATGCTTCTGTCAGTAATAGGATGTGGAGGTGACAGTGGCACACCAGACCTATTAGATGTGCACTTACAGATGTGGAAATGAGTAGAATGAAGTTATCAGTCACCTTTATTCATTGCAGACATTTGGAATAACTTTGTTGAATGTTTGGGATAATAAATACTTTCTGGGAGGGGGAGAGGATACCATTAGAGCACTACCGTCAGTCTGATAATTACACCTTCAATGTGGTCTAGGGTAAGCTCTGTGTATAGTCAACATGCCAAAGTTAAGAAAAGCCCTTTCAAAACATAAGTTGTCAAGTTTTCTGACAGTGTTCCTCTGATATCATCAGTGTGGAAATGTACAAGTTACCATGTTAACAGTAAGTTTAACAGTCAAACAATGTACCCTAAGCAGATCACACATTTAATGCATGAAAGTCATGTTAACAAGTGAATGGTTTACACAGCAGATCTCAGGCAGATAGTATGGGCCAGGTTCAGAAAGTGTCACCAACAATATTGTCTGTTATTCCTTTCTGATTCAGAGGTAGGCCCACCACAGTGATCCAATATGGTCTGTAGGATCACCATGGTGGGTTATCTCTGCAGCCAAGCTATATGCTTATGAGGCAGTCCAGGGGAGTGGCCTATGCTAATCAGCCATGTACTGTTACAGTAGACTCCCTTTTATCCGGTCTACCTTAGGCTGGATAAACGAATGGCTAGTTAATCAGAAAAAGCATACAAAATAATATTTATAGGTTATAAATTAGCTAGAATAACAGGATTTGAGTTAGTATGCATTTTTCTAATAAATATGAAGTCTAAAGCTCAAATGTCTTTAATTATTTAACCCGAAGGAGCCGGAAGTGTTGTTCTTCTCTTGTTCTCTTTTGCTAGGACTATGGCAGAAATCTGATGGTTGGTTAAAGAGGAGGTTGGTTAAATAAAGGCCAGATAAGAGGGAGTTTATTGTATCTAGGAATGCCTGCAGTAAGGCACTTAAGCAGTCAAGTGATTCAAAGACTCACTCAGTTGCAAAAGTTAGCTTATGTACGTGTGTGGCTGCATGTGTGAGTGTATGCAGAAGGATGAATGGCATCAGGTGAATGTGTGTGTGTGTGTGTGTGTGTGTGTGTGTGTGTGTGTGTGTGTGTGGCTGCATGTGTGAGTGTATGCAGAAGGATGAATGGCATCAGGTGAATGTGTGTGTGTGTGTGTGTGTGTGTGTGTGTGAGTGTGTGTGTGTGTGCGTGTGTGTGTGTGTGTGTGTGTGTGTGTGTGTGTGTGTGTGTGTGTGTGTGTGTGTGTGTGTGTGTGTGTGTGTGTGTGTGTGTGTCTGTGTCTGTGTGTGTGTGTGTGTGTGTGTGTGTGTGTGTGTGAGACTGTATGTTTGCCTACACAGTCATACTAAGAGTTTAATAAGATAATAGGCAGAGTAGTGTTTTTGTGTGTGTCTGTGTGTCTGTATATATATATATATATATATATATATATATATATATATATATATATATATACATATATACATTATATACACTTAACACCGAAAGTGTGATGAGACCTTGGGACACAGGTGGACAGTAGTCTCTCCTTTGATAATCACATTGCCAAAGTGGTCAGGAAATCCTTCTACGTGGCACACCTCATCACAAAAGGTTTCTCATCCAGAAAAAAAGAGGTCATTCTTCCCCTCTACTCATCACTCATTAGACCCATTATAGAGTACAATGCCCCTTTTGGTATGTACCTCACAAGACATCTACAACAACTGGAAAGGCTGCAAAAATACCTCACAAAGAGGATTACTGGCCTCAAACAGATGCCTTACGCAGACCGTCTAAAAAAACTGCAGCTTTACTCTGTCGCATATCGCCTACTCAGAGGTGATCTCTGCCTAACATATAAAGCTATGTCAAACCCAGAGCTGTTGGACATGCTCCACTTAAAGAAATCCCAATCCCTCCGAGCTACATGCTCTAGGGACCTAAACCTTGTCACCACAATAAACAGAACATGCTTGAGGGATAGATTCCTGTCCCAGAGACTTCCCATACTCTGGAACAGACTACCTATCTATGTCAAACAGAGCTCCTCATTAGCACTCTTCAAGAAAAATCTTGATGATTGGATGGGTAATAGGAAATTCACCCCGGGGATCACTTCTGTGGTTCTGCTTGACAGGGACACAGGAAAATAATTTTCTTGGGTGGCGAAAGCCAGGGTACATTTTTGGCTAGGCTTGTATAGGCCCTAGGGCCAATAGCGTAGTACCTACCTATGAACCTATGAGCCCATATATATATATATATATATATATATATATATATATATATATATATATATATATATATATATATATATATATATATATAAATAGATAGATATACATATATATATATATATATATATATATATAAAATTGGTGAGTCTGTCTATAAATGAGATTGGGTGAGGGAGCAGTGTGTGTGTGTGTGTGTGTGTGTGTGTGTGTGTGTGTGTGTGTGTGTGTGTGTGTATATATACGCATGCGTGAGCATATGCGCATGATTATGTGGGAGGATGCCATACTTCTAAAGTCCTCAAAACTAATGAGTAAAACATTGGAGACTAGACACCAGAAAATTGTAAATGTAAAGTCAACATCACTTAAAAAGTTAATAGAACAGCAGTTTTGCAGCGCAAAAGCTGTACGTTGGGGGAGCATAGACACCAGGGATACTTCCTAAATACTGCTCTAAAGTCACTTAAAAAGTTAATACAGAAAGTTTTGCAGTACAAAAGAGACATGGGGCAGGGGAGGAAACACTAGACAACAGGGATACTCCTTAGAGCTCCCTAAATTCAGTTAAAAAGTTTGAAGAGTTAAAAACCTTCAAACCTGGTACCCTCAGCACACAAAGCAGCTTTTTGACATTGTGTAGCTCTTGTCCTCTGTGCCAGAAGCATAACTAGGGTAGTGTTAAGGAGGCAGGATCCCAGACACAGGGTTTTAGGGGGTGTGACTGCACATTCGTTTTCTAAATGCCAGTACAGAAATGAAACTGCATTGGTGGTCAAAATTGAAGTTCTTGGTTGAGCACTTCACATGTGTTTTAAGTTTTAGATAAATAACATTTTTTGGCTCCTTACTTAAAGATTAGGGCCATGGAGCACCTGCCACTCCACCTTATGAGAGACAAGGGTGGTGCCACGTCAGAGTGAGTGGACCTTTTTAGCTCCTCAACTGAGAGTTAAGAACCAGCAGCTCAGGGAGTGGTACTGGGCACGGGATCAGCCAGCTACAGCACTGCACAGCACTAACACTAGATACCAGGCATACTTTTTCAATATTACCTTAACTCACTTCTAACGGTAATAGAAGAAAAGGGAAAAGACTCACAAGCTGTACCCTCAGCAAACACCAACAGCTCACAAGATGAGTTTTGGACCATTACTACCACTAGACAACAGAGATACCTTTTAAATATTACTTTAAAGCACTTAAAAAATGTCCTCAAATGTGAAAAAAAAGTTTTGATCCCTGTATCACTGCCCCAGAGAGCAACTCTTAACAATCTAGAGCTTCAGCCTACTGTACTAACTGAAGAATGCTGCACATTATGTACTTTGTAAATTATAAGAAGTATGAAACTCTTACTGTCTGACATTATTCTCAGACTGTAACAGTCTGTAAACTACAGAGAATAGGGCAGGAGCAAAAATCAGGGATAGTTATGACGGATAGGGTTTTGGCCATGTAGGGGGGCATCACACCTCTAAATAGCCATGCTGAAGACATCAAGACAAAGTCAGCAGAAACACTGGTTGACACCAAGGATAATTTTAACTACTACTGAGAGTCACTTAAAAAGTTAACGAAACCACAGGTTTAGCATCGCAATGCAATAACAATAAGATGAATGAAACACCGGTGTATGGCATGATTGACTGACTGTAATCATCTGTGATTTACTGGTGTGGGGAATAATTAATAGGATACATCAAGGATGTGTGCAAACTGAGGGACTGCTAAGAGGTATGGCGGTGTGTGTGTGTGTGTGTGTGTGTGTGTGTGTGTGTGTGTGTGTGTGTGTGTGTGTGTGTGTGTGTGTGTAAATGACTGAGGTGGGGATTACCTGTGCCAGTGTGATGCACAGACCACCACCAGTGGTGATTACTGACGGAAAGTGATAATTAGCACTAGTGGTAACACCACATAATTCAGAGACATGCAAGCTAGCTGATAATGCGGTCTTTCCACACTGTCAATATCATGTCTCTGAAATGCATTTTCCATGATCACAAACATAGTCCCTTTTGGCCACAGCTCTTACCATCTGCAGTGGGATTATTTCAGAATCCCAGGTATTTCTCTTATTATATGTAATAAATTATAGTATTTACATTTCTGTATAATCCATTATACATACCCTTCTAATCTCTCTTCCAAAATCACTGTTCAGGAGGGAAGGATGTTCCTTAGACATCCTGCACCAGACTCTGTCACTATAATATCACATTTCTTAGGTGTGCAATAACATCAACAATCATTATTTTCAGTCAGTTTACAGAAATGCAACACTCACTAGGATAATTAAATATAAAAATCAACCACAATAACATGAGCTGGTTTATCCCCAAGGCACAGTAGAAGCAGTCATGCTATTTTTACAATTCTAACTAATGACACTGACAGTAAATGGTTTTGACTCAAATATATTTTTCAGAGGCCTTTATCCTGCAATACTTATTTTAAAGTAGTACTAGTACTTGTCTGCTGAAAAACACTTGGTTATTGTTGTGGTAATTCTGCATTTGATTTATATGCAGGAAACAGCTCACTGCATGAAAACTTTAGAAAATAGCTGATGTGTTTTGTTTAGATAGGCTAAAAATACTTTTTTGAAATGCCTAATATGAACTGTATTAAAGGTTTTACACACCTGAGGATCCAGAGTTTTCAGGTAAAAAAATATTAAGTTGTTTTTAATTTCAGTGACAGAGCTGGTATTTATGACATAAATGATAACAATGTAATAATGAATTTAGTCTTTCTGGAAGAGGACATTTTGTTGGTGGATGGGAGTGGCTAACAGTCAGAGTAATGCATGTAACACATATGAGTTTCTTCCAAATGGAGCTGGTAGAATTATACAGCTCCTAACCAGTCATCAAAATCACAACTATTGTTAATCTCTGCACAAGCGTTTGGGTAAAATGGCTGATAACTCACATGACAAAAATCACTACTTCATCTTGTAGCAACTCAAACTCAAACCATATTATAAAATTTGCTGAGGATACCACAGTTCTGGGTCTTATTAGTGGTGGGGATGAACATAACTACAGGGATGAGGTGAACACTTTGATTGCCTGGTGTGACAGGAACAATCTGGACTTGAATGTTAATAAGACCAAAGAAATGATTAAGGACTTCAGGAGAAAGGCAACAGTTCACCAATCAATCACTATCAAAGGGGAGGTAGTGGAGAAAGTCAAAACAACCAAGTTCCTGAGCCTTCATATCTCAGATAACATCTCCTGGGCTGTTAATTCCATCCTTATAGTCAAGAAGGCCCAGCAGAGGCTTCACCTCCTGAGAAAGCTCAAAATGGCCAGGCTCCCACTGTCTGCTCTTACCAATTTTTACAGGGTAGCTATCAAGAGCTTCCTCACTAGCAACTTTATAGCATGGTTCAGCAGCTGCACAGTTCTTGAGAATGGAAATTACAGAGGGTGGTGAGGGTGGCTGTGAAAATCTTGGGCATAAACCTTCCTTCTATTCAGGAGCTTTTCTTTATAAGAGCAAAAAAGAGAACATAGAAAATACTAGCTGATTCGACCCATCTGGCCCACAACTGTTTCTCACAACTTGCATCTGGATGGAGGTACCGCAGCTTCTGCTGTAGGACTACCAGATTCAGGAACAGTCTTAATGGTGAAGGGGTTTGGTGGTGGGTATTTATTTTTTATTTATTATCTATCATTGGATAATGGGTATTGAGTGTGTTTATGTAATGTGAACTACCTCTTCCATGTCACACATGTTGTCATTTTCTTTCTTATGTTATTCTCTGATACCACTGTATCTATATTATTTACACTGCATTTCTCTCGTGAGCTGACATTTGTAATTTAGTTTAGGCTGCACTTGTGTGGTCCTAAATGACAATAAAGTTTCTCTGAATCTTTGAATTTAGTAGTAGTCCTGAATCTGTCATGTTGCACAGTATATGCAGAAATGGCTGAGGCATTGCAAAGGTAAAAGCAGGAAACCAAATAATTGTTTCAAGGAATAACTAAAAAGAGCTAGTAAGAAAGTTAGAAGATGGACCTGAAAATTCCAAATGGTTGGTGGAAACTAAATTGTGAGGAATCGGTGATTACAAATGAACCAGTATAAAAGTTCAGTCTGGTTATTAAACAAAATGAGTAAAAACAGAATAGCAGTGTACAACCTCTAGCTAACTACTTGACTAAAGTATTTATCTGCAAACAGGTTCTGGAATTAATTTCAGGGCTCTTATCTGACAAACTGGTATAATCCCAAGTGAACTATATTCGGGGCATTGCATATTCTTAGATTTGCTAATAATATAATGATTTAGAAATACACAATTTTATTTGAAAGATAACTTCTCACTAGGTTACTGAAAGTTTATATCATCACTTTGAATTCCCCTTTAGAGTCCTTTAAATATCATTAAATTACACACACACACACACACACACACACACACACACACACACACACACACACACACACACACACACACACACACACACACGCGCACACACACACACATGCGCACACGTACACACGCACACACATATGCAGATCACAGAAAAGCCAAGTGCTAAGGTAATGCTAAAATTATAGAACTGAAAGGATAATATTAGCTCTTATTTGGGACACAAACCCAAGATCTCCAGTATACTGTGTTGGTGTAATTGCCACTGGACCAACAAAAGCATCTAGAAATGTATTTATTTAGTTATTTTATATTTATTTTACATTTGTTAACCGGGAAAGTTCGACTGGACACAGATCCATTTTCAGCGGAGGCCCAGGGAGAAAAGCTCCAAAATAGCATGATATACAAGAAATTTCAAAAGAATATCATACAGAGATATAGGCTCCATGGAAACATAAGTCAGGTATAGTTTAACAATTCATTTAGTAAAGTCAGCAGGTTAAGATTATACAGTAATCCAGCAGTAGGGTCTGTATAGAATATAAAAAATAAACATAAAAACAATAACTCTTTTTTTTTTTTTTTTTGTGTCTGTCTAAGATAGGTGTTTTCCTGTAACAGCCTTATCTTTTTGGATAGGACCCCCGCCCCCATCGAGGCACAACCCTCAGCATGGAGACAACAATCAAATTACAGACACATGCACACATACACAGAAAATCTTCTTCTTTAGGCTGTATTAGAACCACTGAAGTGAAAAAAATAACTCTCTCTCTCATGTGGGACTCAAACCCAGGCCATCCAGCATACAGTGCAATGCCCTGATACAGATGACTTGGGATCATTTCAGATTATCAGTTCAGAGCCCTGAATTCATTTGTTTACATCTGAAGCTGCAGCAGCTGTTAGCAAGTGTACATTTGTCATTTTTTGCTAAGGTTAAATTGATTAAATGTAGAGCCGATTAGCTAAAAGTACAGTACTGAATCATCCATCCTCTTTCATATTAAGTGAAAATTCTGAAAAATGTTTATCTTGTACTCTTCACTGTATGGAACATTTCAAACACATTCTTGTTGCTGATATTAAAGGTATAACAGACAGCATTTCAGAATGAATACTGAGTACAATATAGACAATAGATTATTTTAAGATACTCACTTAATATTTTACAAATCTCAATAACAGTTTTAAAGACTGGATTTGAAAAACTGGCTTTCATTCGTATGGTCTTCATATTGGGGAGCGTAAGATAGATTGGCTTGTGCTGAGGGGTGAACAGAAGCTTTGCATCAGCCAATATGCCATATTTGTCAAGCGTCCAGTTGGTTTTAATAAGCCACTGCTTCTTTTGTTCCCACCACAGGGCATGGTCAGACCAGTTCTTTTTGATTTCTGAAATACAAAGAAAAACAGCACATTAGAAAGGGGCATTTCAGTCAACATTTTGAATTAAGAAATACGCCACTCTTCCATAGGTTTTCCAGTAGTAGAACAGAAAAATTTTAACAAGCTTAAATCTAGATTAAAATGTTACTGCACATGTATTTATTAATCTTTAGTTGTGTTATACGTTCTGAGAAAAAACATCCCTGTCAAGGTTTATAATGATGTAATGTTTTCCCTCTGTTGATATGACAGCAAATCAAGGAGAATATTTCATTTAAAGCTGGTTTGTGTTAGTAAATACATATAATTCATAAAAAGACCCACACATACTAAAAGTTATACAATATGCTAAAAATAAAATTCACAGGAATGCGCACTTTTGTATACTTATACTGTATTCATTTTAAGAAGGTCTTAGATTCCATTATAACTAGCCCCATTAGCCATAATTTCCTGCAAAATCAAACAGGAAGCCTCTCAAGCTTACCTTTTGTATATGCTACTCATCCCAGAGTTTATCTTATAATAGCTTTTCTTGTGAAGGCCAAAAGTGCATTATTGCATGTTAAATTTAGTAAATGTCAACCTGGGATTAGTAAATGAGTACAATAACTGCTCCAGTGACCTGCTATAGTATGTAGAAGAAAGTTCTGGAAATCAAATCTAGCTCTGTAGAGTAAAACTCAGTGGGCAACATTTACTAGCTGATGTAAGAATACAGACACAGAAGAAATGAGATATAATTATTGCAGTTTACATATGTATTCAGCAGTGATCTTCCAATACTAAGATAATCTACACCAACCTGGCCTAACAGTTTCACCACTTCATGTGTCCCAGAGTCTGAAATGAAGCACAAAATATCGCATCCAATATACTAAGCAGTTGCTTCTGACCTTGCTATCCTGAAATATGTTTGCTCTGCCACAAGAGAATGCTATCACTGTGCATAATGAAGTGTGACATTTATATAATATTTGTGAATCTCAGTCTAGTCTATGTCAATATGCAGAAGAGTTGCTAGCAGGTTAATACTACTACCTATCAACGAATCATGCATCCAGGCAACTAAGAACTAAACAGGGAACAGTTAGGAGTACTCTACCAAACATTGGGTGTCTTGACACTTTGAAAAAATAAAGCACAACTTATGCAAGAAAAAGCAACTTCTGAAATCTGCTGTTGTCCTTTTGAAGCACTTTTCTGTGTTTGTGTGTGCGTGTGTGCGTGTGTGCGCGTGTGTGTGTGTGTGTGTGTGTTGTGGGGGGGCTTTTTCTTCTCCCCTTGAAGTATTAGTCGTCCCCCCGGCACTTCTGCTGCTTTTATATACTACACTAAACATGCTTATTCAACATTACAAAGAATATTGCAATATAAATGCCACCATAAAAGATCATCACAAAAACAAAAGCAAGCTATCTAGAGCAAAGACAAAAATCTTCAATGGGAAATACAAAATATTTCTGGAGTGAGAGAAAGAGAGATTAACAATCTAGCAGGCTGAGGTAAAATGAATTTCCCTGTCTCTAAATATAACTGAAAACAAGTTAAGGAGCTGCACCAGAAATCTTAGTATACCATTTTTTCAATTTCTTTGACCTGCGGCTTAACATGGCTATGAATGTAAATGTAATCCATTTTATACCTGGCAGAATTGCAAAAAAATATCTCTGGATGCTTTCAGTGTTTCACTTTACACAGGTATCTGTTTCAAAGGTGAAAAAGTGACATGGGAAAATGTTAAACTTCTTAAGTATGTGGTCAGATGGCTTGTATTTCAATTTGTAAGACCCGGTAAACCTTTTATAGCTGGCCTGTATTCAAAACTTCTTAATGTCAAGTGTTAAGTCATTTAAACCTATTTCACTACTATCAACACTGTACAAAATATTGGAAAAAAATGTTTCTATACAATTAAAAGGGTAATTAGAATCTTTCAGCATCGGCATGGAAAGGGCACAATACCTATACCACTCTCGCTTGTTGTGTCTTTCGGCTTTTCCCGGTTAGTGGTCACCATAGCGGAACTCTGGTCCGCTAATGATTGGCAGTGGATTTTTACTGTGCTGGGTTGCCAGCCCGATGCCCCAACCTTCAAAGAAGGCACACCCATTCACGCACGCACCTACCTGTATGTCTTTAAACATCACTTGACTGCAGGAGGACATGCAGACTCCACACAGAAGACGCTCCAGGCGAGAATCGAATGGGAGAACCTAAAATTCAGCTATACATAGGGGTATGTATGATGGGAGGGTGACTGGAGTCATAGGTTTTGATTTAGAAAACCAATCTACCCTGTTAATTGCTTCAGTCTGCTATCTGAACTAATACCTTATGGCTTTACGAATACAAATTAACCTGGTTCTCTACTTTCTTAACAAACAGGTCTAACAGAGTACTAATTGGCCAAGCATAAACAAGGCAAAAAAAACAGCTGTAATAGGAGTCCAAAATGTTTTGTCCTAGGTCTTTTTTAACATCCATTAATGCACTAATAGTTAGCCTCACTTGGGTCCACAGTATGTTATGCAAATGATATGGTTTTGTAGGTGTCTCGTAGTCACCACAGCATACCTCCCAACTGTCTAGTATTTCACAGAATGCTCATATTCTTTGCAACATGTTTTTGGTCAGTTCCTCGTAAGGTTTGTGGTTTGCTGGCAAATCAGTGAAGACTGAAGTCACTGAATAATGACACACATTGGAGTTTCAGACATCATATTTTTCAGAAAATGCATGCTAATGCAAAACCTGTTATTATAGCAACTTTACAAGTTTATAACAGCAATATTTAAAATCTGTTTCTGATTTTGGGCCTTTGACCCCACCCCCAGATTATTTTGACTTTGTCTAGAATTCTTGCAGTAAAACATTGAGATGTATTGACAACAGTATTATAGAATCTTTATTATTGAGGAATTTAGATCAGGTACATCAAAGAACTAGGTCTAGTAGGCAACATGTCAAAAAATGCTATTTGGAACCTACAAAAGACTTAGGATTAAAGGCAAATGGAGTATTACAGTCCCAAAAGCAGTCCAAACTGAAGCAGTAAATGTTGCCTGAGGTATGACTAGACATTTGCTGCACATATTGGCAAATCTGCTACTGTTATATTAGCACTGCTATCAGCTGCCCATTGAACTTCTGATCATGTTATCAAACTACTTAAAAGGGGTATAGCCAAATGGTTAGTGATCCCTTCCCTAGCAGTTACAGAGGAGACACATCACAAACTCCTAAACACATTACAGCTTATCCCATACAAAATGGTGTGACTTTATTATAGGAAACCCCATGTCACTTTATTACAGGAAACCCCAAAAGCCATCCTAACTATATTACAAGAAACCCTAAAAGCCATCCTAACTATATTACTATAGCAGAGACAAAGCAGCTTTGGGTCAAATTTCTCATTTTTTCACTAATATAGAAGACTTTTGATACTGATCATTTTAGATCGTTGAGCAAACTTTTAACATTAAAGACCACTCTGTGAGTGATGTACTCTAGTCTCTCTGCAAATAATAGTTTACATATCCACCATCATGGACTGTAGTGCTCATCTAGGCATTCTTCGTACTAGGACCAAATATACAAAATCCCCTTCCTGGTGACAGAATATGTCAATTCATCAAAAAAGTTAAAGAGGAAGCTACCTGCAGTACTGATAGCAACCTTACATACATCTCTTCTACATAACTGTCATCACATAATATAATATAAAGCTCTTCTCTGTACAGAGCTTAGCTGGATCAAGAGTTTGGCAAGAATAGTAAGCATTTGTGAAGTTAGCTATTTTCGCTTGATGTTCTTGATGTTCATTTTGTTACATGGGTATATAATATATGGAGCACAATGATTATACTCCAAAATCAGGAGAAATGCAACTTTGTTAAGTAACTTTCTGTTATAATGTTTTATTATGCACCTTTCACTTCTGTTACACTATTAAGAGTCTCATGCTAGAACCTAAACACCAGCCATCACAGAACAGCAGTGGAAAGGCAAAGCAGCATTAAAATCTACAGTAGAACCCCCTCTGCCATACGTGTGTGTGTGTGTGTGTGTGTGTGTGTGTGTGTGTGTGTGTGTGTGTGTGTGTGTGTGTGTGTGTGTGTGTGTGTGTGTGTGTGTGTGTGTGTGTGTGTGTGTGCATTGCAACATTTAAAGCCGTTACAAGATCAGAGATTCACTTTGCTTCTGACTGCAGTCTGAGATGTAGCACAATATGTGTCATAGCATTCAAACACTTCACACTCCTACCCTTTCATTGTTTGTTTTTTTTTTACTCTTTAATCTTTATAAAAGGTAATATATAAAGAAGCTAAAGTCCCATGTACTACAAATAATTTACAATCAGGTCTTTCTGATCATAACCAAGTAGTTAGGTGCTCTCAAAATGGATGTCAAGATTCACCTATAGAGCTTTGGTTTGTTTGAGGTGACTTCCTTAACATCAGTTTCCTGAAAATATTACAATTTGACTAAGATCAAAGAACTAACCGTAATCCTATTTACTATGTATTTATTATCAGAGGTAACCTCAGCTTTGTAATCTGAACATTGTATTTTATTTTTGCACTATTATCCTTATTATGTTACCGTGTAACTAGGTTGTGGCCACAATGGGGCTATAGCTGTATATTCCACTATCCTCTACAGATTTAACAAATAAATAAGAAGTTTGATCATTTAGTGACCTGCTTACTGTTGATTTGTTAGCTATCTCTTAAATAGATTTAAATTGCATATAAAAGCTCCATGTGATGATGGACTCGACTATGAACTTAAACTCTTAGCACACACAACTAAGTCATTCACAACTTTCTGCAGTTCATGGAAGGCTGGCTTCCTAATACAATAAGCTGAATGGTCTACCATAGTGAAGTACAAACTTACAACATGAGACCTGAGGTTTGTTTAGATGCACTGTTAAGGAGCTCTACTAATTGTTGATGTGTCCTTGACAGCAGGATACTCTGATTGGCTGAACTGGTTCTGTAGAAATGAATGTAAGAAGGCTTGAATCCTAATGAATTTAGCTGTGAAGTTGAAGTTTTGATACTAAGTGAAGTTTGTCCATAGCATGTACAGTCTAATGAAACATGATTTCTGTCACTCAGTGATTTATATACATTTCAGGTTATATTCTTTTATTTTATATACATAAATATATTACTTTTTAGTCCCTTGTTTACAGAGGAAACAACACTGTGTAAAGTAGTAATCCTTTTTCCAGTTTCAAGAATTCAGATTTTTCCAATTAACTACTATTTTTGTATGCAGCTATCAATCATTAATGACCAAGTCCCTTTTATGTTTCTGAATGGTGATAAGGCAAGAAGTAATTTTGGAGTACCTTCCAGTCAGAGACAGATTGTCTAGGACGTTTCTTTATGTTACTAGTCATGGATTGTTTCTCAATAGACTCTACTAAACATTTTACTGTTTTATTCACACAATTGTACTGTTCTCTTTGTCATTCTAAACTTCCCAATAGTAGACATCTGATCAACTATTAACTATAACTTCACTCTACATCTGTTGTTTCAGAGCAGTCCTTGGTCAATTGTGATTGTTCTTAACACATACTTGTCTTTGCTTTGTGATTGTTTCCAGCCCCCTCATACAAGCACCTAACAGGGTCTCTACCTGCTTCGCTCCCCACCCTGCCCCCTATTCCCTCCCGCCCCCAGTGGTCCCACCTTTATTGCACTCAAACCCCTCCCATCTTTCCAATAGCCAGCCACAGCGCTAACCCAACACTACCTCCTCCATCTTCCCTCTACTATCACACCTCCTCAACTAACATGTACAAGCATACCTTTCCTATGCTCACTGCATGCACTCTCCTTGCATATCTTACATCCTACCAAAGCTCCATCATTTCCCCACTCAACCACTACCACTGTACTACTACTCACACCACCGCTCATGTCTCACCCACACTCAGCTCCCTTCCCACCAGCTCAAGAACCATCCCTATGCATCCCCCCACATATTCTACCAACTATATTACTCAAACATAAAGCATCCCTACAACTTAACATAGTAACCATCCCACCATACTTATTACCCACAGAGCACAATCATAAAGTTTCCCTTATAAACAAACACATTCAAAAACTGAGAAAACTAATAATCTCATGCATATCAAAACTAGCCCTAAGTGGAGACATCCACCCCAACCCTGGCCCTACCATCTCCAACCCCAATCCTCATAATCAGACTAGAAACCACAACTTCTCCCATATTACAGCCAATAGAAAGCCAAGTGACTTCCTTCTACTAAGCCTAAATATTAGAAGTATATCCAACAAAGTCCATGAACTCCATGCCACCATAGACTTGTACTCCCCAGATATAGTCATCCTGACAGAAACCTGGCTAAAACCTCACATTACCAGTGAGCAAATACTCCCTACAGGTTACGGCATACTAAGAGTAGACCGACTAAACAAAAAAGGAGGTGGTGTACCTAAACAGCATCTAAACATCCAGATCTTAAAATCATCAGCTCCACAAATAGGCAATGAAGAAATAATATATACCAACCTCAAAATTAACCAAAACAAAACCATCAACATAATTGGATGCTGCTTCCCACCTGGCCAAAACATCCCTCCACTAGAAAACCTCCTCAGCTGGTCTACCCACCATCTCCCCCAAGAAACTATCATCCTAGGTGATTTCAATATTGACTGGCAATCCTGTTCTGACAACAATCCAACCCATCATGTACACCTTCATGGCTTCACTCAACTAGTCCAGTCACCAACCAGGATAAATAAAAACTCCAGCAAGCACACTACCCTGGATTGGATACTAGTCAGTAAGAGCCCCCAGTCATATATAACAGGTTGCTTATCAGATAGCCTCAGTGATCACTCCCCAACATTCCTACTCAAAAAATACCTGTACCAAGCTAAACCTGTCATCTACTGTCAGATACGTAAAAAACTAAACTTTAACCCACTCACATTCATCTCATCCCTCAAAGAATGTAACTGGCATCCTCTAAAGTACCTCAGTCTAGATGACGCAGTTGAATTTTTTAATACTACCCTCCTGAACATCCTTAATTACCATGCCCCCATAAGATTTTCCAGAACCAAAGCACAACCCTCCCCATGGCTACAGAAAACCACTAAGTCAGAAATGAAAAACAGGGATAAAGCCTGGGAGCACTGGCGCAAAACCAAAACCCCCTCAGCTAGATAGAAATTCCTAGAACTATGCAATAGAGTCAAAAAGCTAATAAAACAGGACAAATTCTAGTACTACCAGTCTGCCCTAGACTCCTCACAACACAGCCCCAAACAATTCTGGTCCTCCATAAACTCCATCCTCCACCCAGGTAAAGTCAGTACCCCTCCTCCTAACATCCCTCACTCCTCAGAAAATATTGCTACCTCATTCAACACACACTTCACCCAAACCATACTATCACTAGCTAAACAACACAACCCCCCTCCCCTCCAACCCACACCTTCAACTAGTAATCTCCCCACTGGCTTCTCTTTTTCTCCTGTACCTAACTCCAACATAAAAAAACTCTTAACTAAACTTAAACCCACCAAATTAGCAGCAGACAACCTCCCAAGTGAATACCTACAAATCACAGCTGATGCTCTGGCCTACCCAGTATCCATCTTGATTAACTGATCTCTGTCAGAAAGTTACGTTCCCACACTGTGGAAAGTATCACATATAATACTCCTCCACAAAGGCAGACCCTCCATAGAACTAACCAATTACCGCCCCATAGCTATTCTCTCTCCACTCTCCAAAATACTAGAGAGATGCATACACTCTCAGGTCTCAGACTACCTCCTTACTAACAACCTCCTTTCCAGTACTCAGCATGGTTTCCGACCAAACCATAGCACCACCACTGCCTTACTCTCCTTTACTAACACTATCCTTCAGCATAAAAACAATGGCTATCTCTCCTCTGCTACTTTCCTAGACCTATCTAAAGCATTTGACATGGTCCCACACAAAAACTTATCTCTGTCCTCAATAACCTATCCTTCTCACAATCAGTCACCAACTGGTTTCAGAGTTACCTGTCTGACCGCCAACAATCCGTTGTATGGCAGAATGACATATCTCCCCAACTACCTGTCTCCATAGGGGTTCCCCAAGGATCCATCCTTGGACCCCTACTCTTCTCTGTTTACAACAATAATCTAGCCTCTGCCACCAAACATGGCACACTCATACAATACGCAGATGACTCAACCATCATCTGCTCAGCCCAGTCCCTACCCAAACTGCAAAAAGTCACACAGGAAGCCTTTTCCTCTGTTGAAACATGGTTATCTGATGCCCAGTTAATACTCAACCCAAACAAAACTAAACTACTCATCTTCCAACCCACCAAACATACTCAAAACAACTCTCACTTTAACATCACAGCAAAAGGCAACACCACTATATACCCAACTGAACACACCAAATTGCTAGGAGTGGAAATAGACAATAAACTAAAATTTGACATTCACATATCCATGACCATAAAACTTGGAGCGTTATACAGAAATAAGCAATTTCTCACCAAAGCAGCAAAGATTTCAATAGCAAATTCCCACCTTATCTCCACCCTACTTTATGCCTCTCCAATATATACCAACCTAAGGCAATGTGATCCAAACAAGCTATAGACCTGCTACAACAAAATCGCCAAATTCACCACGGGGCATCCTACCGTAGTCACCACTGTCTCTCACTTGCTGAACTGGTCTGGCTTGAACTCCCTCACCTCCTTCAGTGGTATCAACTCTCACTCACCCACAAACTAGTAAACCATCCACTAAATGTCCCATCCCTCCACAATCTACTCCAACCCTATTGCATCACCAGACCACTAAGATCCAGCAACAAAAATCACTTGCAGATCACTAAAGCCAATAACTCTGCTGGTGAAGCACTATTCTCTTGCGCCATAGCCAAATTATGGAACTCACTCCCACCCACAATTACCTCCATACCATCATGCACCCACTTCAAAACTTTACTAAAAGCGCACCTAAAAACATGCTGGCTATGCCCTTGCAACTCCCACTCTAATATCATCCACCCCATCCAACCACTACCTTTCTTTCCACTCCACTAACTACCTTGATTATAGCAAGCTCAGATGCTCATAAGCCTAGTACTTATTATACAGCAGGAACTTCTCATTGTAACATTTGTTAATGTCTGTTATGTACTTCACAGATAAAGATTCTAGTTGCCTCCTGATGTACTATGTTCTTCATCTGTAAATATGTTGTAAGTAATTGCTATGTAAATTGTTAATCGCTATGTAATCCAATGTAACTACTGTCTGTTTATTTTACTGTGGAGCTTTTCTCCCCGGGCCTCCGCTGAAAATGGACCTACATCCAGTCCGACACTCCCGGTCAACAAATTTAAATAAATAAATAAACAAAAATAAATAAATAAAAATGTGTCACATCAATCACTACAAGAGAATGGTTCAGTAGAGATACACAACCAGCAGCCTAGTCAGTGAAAGTTAGAAAGTGTCATTAAAGGACAGTTCCATAAACCTATGATTTACTGATTTTCCAAAGTTATTTATATTCTTGTAATATCAGGATACATTCATAAGACTGAATGGCCAAAGTCTTGAAGGGTGTAAAATTGATCACAAAATGTCAAAATATGGAAGGTCAAGGCAATTTGCAACTGTTTTACATGTTATGTGAGATAGAGGAACAACGAGGACTGTTTTTTTGCCCTTTCCCCCTTGTAATGTGATCTCAGAATTGGTATATACGAGTAGCAGAGGGTAGGGGATGTTGGGTGGGGGGTTGACCCACCTGCAGAGAAGATGTTTGTATGTACTAGGGGTTTTGTGTTTCCACCTTTGCTGGTTGGTTTTACAGCCTTCAAGATGTCAGCCATTTGATCTTATGAATATATTCTGCAATATCGCCTATCCGTTTCTTCATTTCCACTTCTCCTGAACTCGTCTTTTCATTTTCATTTTTTCTACTCAAATTTCACATTGGTTCAGAAAAGCGATTGTCTTAGCCTGCACAATTTGTGGTAGACATCACCACCGGTTTTGTATTTTTGATTTCTTTGTCTTCATGAGGTCAGTAAAGTGCAGCATACCTTCACTTCATTGCCACTTCTTCTATCATTGGTCTTTTCATTGAAAGATACATGTCACAGCTCATGTAACCACGTTGTGCTGTACTGTTTCAGTCAGGGTATACTTTTGGGAGAGCTTGCGTTTTTCTCCTCTGTAGCACCACCATATATAGTTTACTGAAGTATGAGGGTATAGCTACCCATGAGCAGTTCAGGGAGCTTGCCTCCCAGCAACAATATTTTTGTGTGTTGTTTGTGGTTTTTGAGATAAATCTTTTGAAACCAGATTTTTGAAAAAGCATAACTTGACTTTATGTTAATCAAATACAGGTAAACCTTAAAGTGCTATAAATGCATAAAACATTGGATGCAAGACCTTTTTTAAAAATAGTTGTTAGAAAAAATTTTATATGAAGAACAGGGATGAGATATACTGTAGTACCAAATAAACAACTTGTAATTGTTCTTGTTTTCTGTTTCCACTTCTTTAATTATATAGTGTACTGTCCACATCCTGAAGTGTGTAGCCATGTCCTTCATTGTGCCTTATATGTTTATATTTTGCATCAACTTTGCTCTCCCATTAAATTTCAGATAAATCCAGAGGTGCATTTTTTTTTAATTTTCATATAGCTTTTTCTACATACTAACATATAAATTTAAAGCAGAATGCATAGTATGTCAAATGCCTTCTACAACAGTTAAAATAGCCTCTTTGTAAATAAGCTTTACCCCAATATAGGATATATAAATTAATCTGTCTGTTTTGGATCATATCTTGCAATTATAGCATTTACAGGTGCACAATTCTTAACAAGGCCTCAAGTCTATATTATACAGTTATCAGTCTTGTCACGTAATAGTTGCTTCATATTTGGACAGCATCTAAAGTAGATTAATGGTTTGTCCTTCACCTCTTTTTAACTTCACATTCTCCTATAAAAATACACAATTTTTCATAATCCAAATCTACCATCTGCTTCTAGGACTGCCTCCTTATAGGAGGATGTGCCAGCACATTTAGGGGATCCCCAAAGTGTTCCTTCCACTTCCTGAGAATATGCCAAGTCGAGGTCAGTATTTTTCTACTCTTGCTAAGAACATCTTAGGCAATATCCCTACTCTCTTTCCTGAGTCACCAGAAAGTTTGCCAGAACCTCTTTCAGGCTGCCTGAAAGAAATTCCCCATGACCTCACCAATCTCCTTCCATACCCAGACCTTCATTTTGGTCACTGCTACACCTGCTTAATAACCAGATTGTTGGTACCTCTCTGTCACTAAAAATAAATAAATACATACATATGTACATACATTTCCTGTCATTAAAAACAGAACACTGACTTTTTATTTATTAATAAAACTTGCATTATGAAAGGCAGGATAGTGCCTTATTTTTCATTCATTTTAAATCACCTTCATACCTGGACCTTTGCGACAGCCCCCCAAATTACTAGTGACCAGTCTCTATGGAATTTTCCTTATGGTAGTATTTCAAAGATATCTGAAGATAGTCAATGTACAGACATGTCAGGTGGTACACAGCAGTATACGGACTCAACGGATTCTAAGTCCACCCCACCTGCTGGTCCACATGATTCTGTCACCTGCCTATGACTAGACTGTGTAAAGTCACATGATGCAGAGGTCTGTAAACAGAGCTAGTCACTGAACATTCAGTCTATCCTCAACCCATTAGCATTGGCAGCACAGCACAGACAAGGAAAGTATCAGGGGGAAGTCTGGTGATTTTCTTTTCTAACTGTTGCACATAGAAGATCTATCCATACAGATATTTTAGTATGCTAGTTGCTATAGTGAAGGTTCTGTTAGTAGCATTATAAAGAAACCAAGTCAGACTACTCTTATGTTGTGTAAGGACCTCATCTTCTCTTGTAAGATTACTCAGTGATCCTAGGCAATACGAGAAATATGACACCATCAACATGTCTTGGCTCAGATACTGTTATTAGGTCATGTATGGAAGCACTATAGTAGGACCTCCACACCCACAGATAGCATCCCGATCAGATGTTCAAACCATTTCTGCTGTTTCTTGCCAATTCAAAAGAACAATAGTTCTAATACAAGGTCCTCCTGGATCACTGAAACCCTGAAATCTAGACTTTTTACATGTGAACTCGTCCTTTCATACATTACCTAAAGCTTTTCTATTTGTATTCTTTATCACTGACAGAGTACATCTTAATGAAAGGGGATGTGACTTGGATACCTTACTTGAGTATAAACAGTCGGTGTAGTAAATCAGGCTCAATGCCAGTGCATCTCCCTGATTACAGTTCCATCTTAAGTGTTTTAAAACGTAGTGCTGTACAACCTTGAAGTTGGTTCAACAAACAGTTGTAGAAAGTTTGTTATCAATTGGTTAATGCAGTTAGTTTTATGTGTATTATTATGCTTAATAAACTATTTTAGTTTATATATATATATTGTAGTCAAGCCACCACATATTGTGGGTGGCTTTAAGGGATGATGTTTTATAAAGAATGTATGTTTTGGTATTTTGCTTTTTTAATAGGGTTGTTTGATGAAGTCCTTTGTGTTTTGGGGAATTAAGCACCAAGTCTGATTTTATTATGGATATTAAAACTGTTTTGGAATAACTGGTTCTGTTTTTGAAATCCAAAGGAGCAATGGGTCTAAACCATGGTCCTCCTGAATCATTGACGCCCTCACCATGCAGTCAGATATATTTACGTGTGCTCATCCTTTCAGACATTACCTGAAGCTCATGACAAATGGGGTATATAGACTAGCTCACAAACACTGAGTATTGCCCAGGGATTCAGCTCTTGCCTCATTACTACAGGTCAGCACAGTGCCCACAAAATGTAGATAAGACCCCAGACTGCAGACCAGTTCCATGATATGACATACTGTCACTTCTGTGTGACTCTGTGGCACTTAAACTCTTCCACTACAAGCAGTCACTCTCCCCAACCTGGAAGAAGCAAGCCATCTTTTTTCTAAAGCAAAGGAAAAGGCCAGAGATGTAGAGATGCTGACTTTCATCCCTGTTTCTTCACCTTGATACCCAGCATCAAATTGCTCAAGTGCATAGTACAGAGCATGATAAGATGAGGTCAGAGGGATCATCTGTAAAATGTAGACATCTGATCTCTAACTCTCAAGAACTGCCTATCTTCATTTCTGTAGCTGCAGCTTGATAACCTGTTCATGAAAATGATAAGTGGGGTGAGAAGCAGCCTATTTTTTTATCAGTGCCCACCATGACAGGTCTTCGTTAAACACCAATTATATAAACACAGTTATCACTGTAGGACTAAAGAAACTGAAAGCATGTATAATTCACACTAGTACTTCATACTCCAGCAACATCTCATACAGAGCTGCCTGAGGAAGGAAATTGTATGCCTCCTGTAGGCCTTTAAAATAAAAGTAATCTGGACTTGCATAACCAAAGCCCTTTACAAGAGTAAATACATGATTGTTTTACAACTAGGATACACTCTGTCCTGTTCCTCTGAAATCCATATTTCCTGTACCAGATGCATTCATAATGTCTGAAACTGCAGTGCCCTGTGAGTGAACAGAACCAGAATGGTCTAGTTGTTGCTAGAACATTTTTGTAGTTTTATCTATAGTAACCATACCTCTCAAATATATCTGAATTAGCGAAATGAAACCTAATTTGTGCCTCATATTATAATTTTCTGACAAGTTGTTGAGGATTGTAGTCACTAAATAATAATAGCAGATGTTTGAGTGTCAGACTTCATATCTCCCAGGAAATGCATACTAACGTAAAACATTATTTTAGCAGCTAAGTTTTTAAGAGCAACATTAAAAATCTGTCCCTGATTTTGAGCCTTTGTCTCCTATTATTTTTCAGCCTTCTCCCTGAGTTTTTGAGCTAACTGTTGGACAGACATGATACTGACTATGAAACAAAGATTTCTACATTCAGGAAAGTCTTTTATTTCCTTTCAAATAATGCGTTGTGTATGCTAACTAAATTCAGAATCACAAAATACTCTGTCAGTAATTAGTGACAGAAGTGTGTATATAGAAGGACCAATTTCAGTCATGGATATGAATATTTAAGGACGAATGAAAGAAGAATGAGGCATGTAATGAAATGTACAGTTTAAAAAAGGAAATTAGTAATATGAATAAAAATTTAAGATGATTCAAACAATATGTCAGATTGGATTTGTCTGCAACTAATGCTGGCCATAAAGCAAAGAAAATAAGGATATATTTGTTCTTACACGGGGTGCAAAACTAAGCACGAAAAATATACAATGGCTGTGTGCGGGAAGTAAACAGTTTAATGTTAAAGACAATTACATAAAAGATTGAACTTTTCTGCAGGCCTAAAACAGATACAGCATACAACAGACATACATTATTTACATGAATGCAGAATACTGAAGATACAAGTGATTGATCTGTGACTGAATGAAGAGACCACAGCAAAATGTAAATTTGGAGAACTGACTATGTAACCCAGTACTGTAACCTTAATACTGTAATGACTTAAATACTGCAATAAGAAGTTTTCTTCCTCTATTTTTTTCAAGAATCTTAAGTACAACATAGCTGTCTGTATGCCTTCTGACATATTATGTTTCTATGACTTTCAGAAGATTATTTGTATCCATTGATACTCCTTTATAACTATTTATAATGTCTTGCCTCCTCACTATTAGCAGATCCACCATCCACAAATACAGTTGCTACTAATTCTCCCACCATCTTAGCACTTTTATGTTTCCTGGATTTAATTTAGCATTAGTTTCTGTAGAGAAAGATACTAAAGTGTTTTCTGCAGCCTTTAGTCTTTGTCCCTTAAATTGTGCTTTTTTATCTACTTTCCTTAAAACCAGTAATTACCCTTTGTGGCTTTGAATACCAACATAAGGTTTCCTATTAGGTTGTTCCAGCTGATGTGATACGATTTTAACATCTTTAATATTTTATTCCTCGTGCTCTGCAGCCATCTTGCATGCCTACTTCTGATTATTTCTGCTCTCCTGTGTTTGCAGTTCACTGTAGTCTGAGCAGTATTGTCATATTATAGTATAACTGTGTATGTGGGAACAGTACTTATATTGTCTAGACAGAATGAATCTATGAGTTCTTTCTCTAGGCATTCCAACATAGCAAATTCTAACTTGGATTATACACAAGCATCTCTGCTCAATTCTAGAAGTCTGTGTAAAAACTTACTCAAATCAATGTTCTTCCTAATATTAAAGCATATCCTTACCTCTCTAATGACAGAGGCCTGGTCTCATTGCATTGAGAGCACTCCTCCTACACCTGTGCTGAGTGTCATCCATGCCTCCAAACCCACTGATAAATATGAAGAATGGCAGAATGCAAGAAATCTCACAGGCAAACAAACAAAATGACAATAAATGTTAGTTTATTAGGTAAACTCTTTTGTTCTATAATCTTAAGAACTTCATCAGACCAAGTTTCCATATATATCAGGGACCCCAATGTCTCATAGCAACTCCCTCATGATCCCTACCTAAAACCTCTAGAGATATAACTTACTCTGAATAAATCTAACTACAATATCCTTGCTAGCTAAAGATCTCTTGCATGTTCTTCTTTGACAGACGTGGTTTGTTCATATGAAACAACATGTTCTAGCAAAAAGATGCTCATAAGTGTACTTGCAAGTGCAAAGTGAGCCAAAGTTTCATGTTAAACCTTGCAGTTGTGTCATCAGACCTGAGGTCATACGTTCATATCTTCATAGGTTCAGTTGTCAAGTTTGTGATCTACTGGCCTTTAAGAGGGTTAGCGGTCATGATGCATACTGATATTTTTATTTTCCATATATACCTCAATATTGATTTTGAAGGAAGTTAATACTGATTTCTCCTGACAGTTAAGTGGAAGCTTATTCCACAGTCTTAATGTGTGTTGTGTAACACAGCTGTCATTATACATATGATAATTATTTTAGGTACTTGGTGCCCCAGTCTAGCATTAGCTCCTCATCAGTTAGTTCTACTTTCAGAATGAATCAGAACAGATATTGCCTTACACACTAAAGCATTAAACAAGAAAAATCCAAGCCAGCCAGGGATGATGATCATCCAGTCTGTTCTTCTAATTTGGATCAAAAGAGGTTCTGAATTATCAGCTCATCACCTGATGGTGAGTCTAGTCAAATAGCAAGGACAACTGACCATGCTTCACCACTCCTCACTCCTCCTAGTTGTAGATTGTGACTCTTGTCTTCAACTGACAGGACACCACCTGTACAGACCACATCCAGGTCACAGACCCATAATCGGATACCATCCTTGTAAGGCAGGACCACAAGTACCTGTGAAATAAGGCAGCACAGTGGCCACAGATTATGGTGATGTAGCTGTACCACAATACATTGTAGGAGGAATTTATGTATGGAATAGAATACCCTTTACTTCAGTACAACTACCACTGCATGAGGCCATAGAAATACAATTGGACCCCACCACCATCACAGCAGGACTTAGGACATGACACAAAATACCTTCCACCAAAAGAACCCTATTTCAGGCTCCTGTGGAGTGCCCCACTCACCCAGTGGGTGTGTAGACAGATGCATCATTGTGTCTCCAGTCACATGCACACATGATGATAGCTGTGACCCACTCCTCCATGCTGCATGGTAAACGTGGCAATGCTTGATGTACAGTTTTACTTGTGTGCATTGTCCAGCATAGCCTGTTATGTGCAATGCATCTATCATGCTTGATCTGTGTGACTGCAGACTATCACAGTGTGCTTACCAGACAACATACATCTGGACTAGGTATCACCACTTCACCTGCTTTGCTATGCACTGTACCCTACAGTGTGAGTGCATGTGAGGTATCTGTGTGGCTGCCATTTATTATTATTCAACCACACTCTCATCACATGATAATGCTGATTACCTTCCTTAATGACAATATCTGTGTGTGGTTGAGCATACCTGTGTCCTCCCCATTATATTATGATGCATGCAGTATGCAAAAAAAATGTTGCAAGTTGTGATAAGATCATACTGGAGTGCCCCTAAGACACATGATGGCAGCCGAAGCAGGCTATAAGCAGGATGAACACACGCTCTTTCATGTAGCGGGTTTGTGCATGATTGGTGTTATACTGAAGTTCACCCATATTCTGTGAATTCTTTATAGGTGTCATAATCCGGGGTTTCAGAGCTATCTAACATCACCTGCAAAAGAGTATGTGTATGTGTGGTGGATACTACCTAAGGACATACTAGATATGTAACCATATGGTTTCACATTAACAAAATGCCTGCACTAACCAAGTAGATGGTCTGTGAAATGTCTGTATGCAGGAAATAATTATATAGCTGGATGTCAGCTATGTATGTGTGTCATGTGCACTGCCTTGGTGTTATACAGACTCAATGACCATGAGCCCATGTGTGTCACACACTACATGGCAGTTCATGGAATGGTACACTTTTCTGTCCACAAACCTTTGTGACTATGGGCCTAATAGGACCTTATTGTAATATGGGTAGAGTCCATGGCACCCAGTACCTCAGGGAGGAGGACAATGATGTAGAAGGCCCACATCATGTATGCTCTATACTGTGCTTTGTGAGGAAACCATATATGATCCTCCAAATGTTGAAAAATTATATTGAGGAACTTGTTGAGTATTCTATAGTTGGAGGTCAGTGAAACACCCTGTGTGTACTAATGCGGTGTCTGACTAGGCCTTGCAGCCAGTATGTAAAGAGCTGTGCATCTCCACAGGTAATGGAAGGTCATACATTTTTTAAATCTGTTTATGGATGACGTGTCAGCCAAGACCAGTACTATCTTCCATCAGTTTTAAAGAGAGCTACAGACTCTTAACTAATTTAATTGTGATAAATCAAGCACTGCTGGTAATGCTATGTTGGAACTGAACGGCATCACACAAGCACATGCACACATAATGGTGGACCCGACAGCACAAAGGGCTATAGTACACAATTGCACAATGTCTGCTGTGACTCCAAACATTCTTGCTAGAGGCAATGAAAAAGTCTTTGATGCACTTTGCACTGTTATAGTCAGGCACAGGAAAGTGTACTATTTCCTCTGCAGACATCTATGAATCATCACTTTGCATGCATTTTAATATTAATATGACATCATTTTACTGCCCCACTTCATTTGCATGCCTAATGCAGTCGCTTGCATGTATATTTTATGCACATTTTAGATTTCTGCAGTGCAGTGCAACATGGTGCTATGAAATGGTATTATCCTGCAGCTGCCTGCACATACACTCTATGCACAATGGAACCCTATAAATCCTGACCTCTGTAACTGCTACCTGCAAAGCAAAAATAACTGAGCACTTCAGAACAGGTACCGGCTTTCCATTTGGATTATGGGTTGTGCCTGATTAGGGTGCTCAGATCAATGCACTTACCATTTAACAAATGTTTATATAAATAAAAGAATAAAGATCCTGAGCTACCAGTAAATTTAATACATAGCTCTTTACACGGAAAGATTACACACAGGGGCCCTGTGACTTCTGTTTCACAATCCCAAGTTCAGCAAGTATTCACAGAGACAAGCAACCTGAAAAAATGAGGAAGTTTCATAATAAGCAGACATACTCAACTTCCGTACCTCTTTATTGTTTGAAATAGACCACTGCCTCATTACATTTTGAAGTCTACAATGGTATGTGCTCATTCTTATTAGCAGGGGTAATTTAAAATAATGGGAACAGTTCTGCCTTCATTTAATAATATCCTTACAAATAATGATTTTCCTAGGTTTTTCAGCTATGATTGTCATGACAGCTGTTAAATGTCACTATAACTCTGGATTTAAAGAATATCAGCATTTTCTAAAGTAAAGTGGTATGAAGAGCATTATCAAAGCACAGAACACAGTACTGAAAGTTTTCATTAAAAAAGATGCATGCAGACTCTAAAGTTACATGCAATGAAAACAGAAAATGGGAAAGCTGTTAAAGAACCTGATGAAATCTTTCATAGCCTTTAGGAATAATCAGCAGACATTGTGAATGAAATATCACCCACACTGAGGCAGAGTTCAAATATATATTTTCTATTTCAGTATTCAGAGTGATATTTACAGAAGATAGCTGTAACAGATGACTGCATGTACCAAAACACTGAGATCTCAATCGAATCTGGGGTAACCAGTGGCAGCTCATGGTGACAGAAAACGCCACACTAGGACCGTTTCAGTAATGCAAGATCAAGTTGGTCCTAGAAAATACCAAACAAGTACAGCAGAGAATGAATATGGGACAATAACACTGGTATTATGCAACTTAGAGATGTTAGTGACCAGCTTATAACTGAACCAGGTGGTATACCATAATTATAGTCCTTCCCGTAAATCATCTTGTGCCTTAGAATAATGAGTGCAGAATGTTTGAGGCCTTATTTACTTATTTTATCTATTTGCTGACCAGATACAACCCACTGAACACAACTGTCCCTTTTCAGAGACAACCCCAATGAAAGCACTGTCTGGTTAAGTGACTTACTCAGAGTAACACAGTAGGCAAATGGAGGTAGAAGGAATCAAACCCTGTACCCTGAGCACAGAAAGCAACTCAACAACTCAGAGCTTTAGTCCTCTGTGCTAACTGCCAAATATCTTAGATTACCCTGGTTCATAGGTGATTACTAGGCTAACGACCACAAATGCCTTTTTAAGCCTAGCCATGCATCCCAAAACTCTAACAAGTTCTGGTATTACTGTAGTCTTAGAATCGGTGATTACAGTTACATCAACTCAACAGATGTGTGTTAAATGATACCCAGTCTGGTTCTGTATTTAGAATTAACTTAACAAGTTTGTGTTAAGTGCATTAAAAGTAATGACACAGTACACACAGTAATATGCCAAAGAAAAATGGATAAGGTTTTGGAAAACAGTTTTAAAACCTATCCGAACAGGCTGGGGTTGGGACAGCCTGTGATGAATCGTATGCAGTATGCAGTGCATGGGTTCCTCTTCTCAACAGGAAATCTAAGTAGAAGTAGACTCCTTGATGTGTGCCAGCTTTTCTTTATTTTATAAGTGTACAGCAGATGCAAGACACAACATAGCCTTTAGTATAACATTGTCTGTGTATATAACATACCTTACAGAGAGTATAATATCTTGTGGCCTTGTGCAGGGCTTACTGCACAAATTGTATCTTTGCATACATGCCTTTTTCTAGTCTGCAAAGCTTGTTACAAATTCAGGATTGCCTCCTCAGCATGCTTTCCTTTTTCTATTCGGTTATGCTTCCTACATGAATATTATTCCATTTTTAATAGATGTTTTACCAGGAACATTTTTTTCCAACCAAAACCACGTATCTCTGGAAGCAGATCTCACATTCATCCCTTTTCCTTTTATCTGCACAGCATACCAGTTTCTCATTCCAGTTCACTTCCTATCTTTGGCAAACTGTGACTACTTTATGCTGACTGCTAACCTCAAAGGCAACAAAAACATATACATTTTAAGCAACCAAGTAAACATATGAAAACTGTAAAGTGAAGAAATGTATTTATCTATATTTGTTTACCGGGATATTGCATTGATCTCAGTGGACCATTTTCAGCCTGAGTGAATAGGATCACATAAGAAATGAATAAACATATTTACAGATACAAGGATATGCTATAAAATATACATATTTTCACAAATGCAAACATATCCTACAACATTTAGTTCAAGAAGCAGTTTACAAAGTCAAAAACATGGATGGAAAATGGAATTATGCTTAGCACAGCTTTTTAAATAAGCTGTAGCCATAATGACTGAGATGGCTTATGCTACAGGGATAGCAGCATATCATTATATAGAGAGGTATGAAGACATTAGAAGAGGTAAGTGAGAATAATTGCAGGTAAGGATACCACAGGGAGGACAGAGAAATGGAGAGAGGCAGGCATGCAGAGGGACAAGGAATGGAAAGATCATGTATGACAGATACAAAGAGAAGAGGGAGGTAGGATGAATGGGAGGCAGTAAGTGAGGGGATGACAAGATGAGATAAGGAGAACTGTAACAAGGATAAAGGGGTGTAAGAGAGCCGCACCAAATGTTTTTCTAATTTATTATAACACAGCAAAGATTAGTTATTTCAGAACTAATAAGCAACATTCCAGTTAGATATCACAAACTAATGAAGGAGATGCTTTTATAGCTTAGAAAAATGCAACAGCGTACACAAGGTATGAGATTCTAATCCCTTTTCACTTGTAAGAATACATGAAGGAAAGTGTCATATTCCTCTAACAGCAGAGTAGAATATGGGATTTCATTTCACTCATACAATTTCTAAAAAAAAACAGTACTGAAAATCATGTTTTTTTGCTAGCGACAAGTGTTTGCAGTGTTTTACAGGTTTTTCAAGATTCCATTATGCCTTATTATGCCTGGTATATTAATTAAGTGATGAGTAGCTTATGATACTGCTGTGCTATTCCCATTTGATGAGAAAAAACTGCTCAAGTGCAAAACCTCATCAGTTTGTCAAGTCACGAAAAATGCAAGACTTTGTTAAATATAAATTGGTCAGAGATTAAGCAATCTGAATTAGTGTATGTAGTTGGTATAGTGTGGAAGAGGCACGGTTTTCTTCATTAGGGCTTTGGGGAGGAGTGTCCTCAAGATAATGTTTTTATATGAAATCCAGCATTTCAGTGGCTCTCTTAAATGCATTTATAAATTTCACTGACTCATACTTTTTGAATATATTTAAATGCATATGTTACCTTTAAAATTTCCAAGACCAAAGCAATGGTTCCAGGTCAGTCTTTGCCTCCAGCCTCAGCTATGGTCATAACATTATAGCAGTGACTGAAAGAATAAACTCCTAGATATAGGAAGTAGAAATGAGGCTCTGTAGTAGAGCTACTGGGATACTGTGACATAGTGATGAGCTATGCAAACTGAGAGGAGCTTGGAATACAGCTGCTGCACCCCAAGGCTAAGAAAAGCTACTTGAGGTGGTCTGTACACATAATGAGGCTTTCTGGGTGCATCCCATGGCTGGTGCACCAAGCATGACCCAATAGGAGGCAGACATATTACATGCTGAAGAGCACGTATCTTTTAGTTTACTTTTGCATGCCTGGGAATTCCACAGATTAAACTTGGAACTCTTGATAAGAGTACAGAAGTTTGGATATACAGCTCAGCTTGTTACTACCATGGCCCTCCAAAGGACAGATGGTTTGTAAAATGGATGAATGGATAAACAGCATGATACCAGCAGACAGCACCAGTCTGAGTATCAACTGTCAGCACTATTCATAGATCTGCCAAGTCCCTTTATGGAATCCACACATCCTAGTTACGACAAACACCAGCTATAATAAGGACAGGTGCTCACCAAATGGAAATGTTTATCAGTGACCAGGGTGACATACTACAGACAGAAGAATACATGCAAACACTATTTTGGTGTCTGACTTAATGAACGATCCAGCTCATTCTCAATGTAAAAACTAGATATACTACAGTTCAGACAGCACATAACCAGATTTTTCTTGATTGACAATCAGAAAATCTTGCATTATACCTTACTTTAATAGACCACTATGGTACAGATCTGCAGTCAGTGAGTTGTTGAGACTTTTGATATGAATATGGAAATTGACTGTTCAGCACACATTCTAGTAAGTACTCCTCCTAAAGTAAACAATGACAACAACCAAACTAGTCAGGTTCTTTTGGGGCACCATTCAGACAGAATACTGACAGGTTTGGAGCAGAACCAAAACTTGTGCAAACTCAGCCACGGTAGTGAAACAATCGGCACTATTGAATAGGCTGCAAAGATATAGCATGGAAAATAAAGCTTTACAGGTAGCTCAACCAGTGTCCTGTGCTGGTACCACAAACCAGCACCCTACCCCCTCAACTCTTCAAGTGAAGAGCAAATAAAAAATAAAAAAAAAAAAAAACACTTTACTGAAGCGATTAGCTTATTATAGTCAGATCCATCCCTCCCCCATTCTTCCACTGAAGAACCAAAGAGCAAAAAAATAAAAAAGTCAATTCCTTCTACTGGCACACCAACCAGGTGGCTAGGTGCACGACATGCCCCTCCCCCGTCCTTCCTGCTCCAGCCATTTCGCCTCACAGTAAGACGCTGTCCGGTTCGATTCAGAGCTAGAGCGTCTTCTGCGTGAAAACATGCGTGAATGGGCGTACCTTCGTTGAAGGTTGTGTGTCAGGGCTGGTAACTCAGCACATAAAAATCAACTACCAATCATTAGCGGACTGGAGTTCCGCTGTGGCCACCCCTAACTGGGAAAAGCCGAAAGACACAACAAGGTGCTGTGTTCTTGTAGTTTTTTTTTCATTTTTCCCTTAAGTCCAGAAAATAATGGAACTGGCCCCTCTATCCCTCTACATAAATCTTTGGTACGGGCTTTCAGAAGCATAGCTAGCTCAACCAGTGTCCTGTGCTGGTACCATAAACCAGCACCCTACCCCCTCAACTCTTCAAGTGAAGAGCAAATAAAAAATAAAAAAAAAAACACTTTACTGAAGCGATTAGCTTATTATAGTCAGATCCATCCCTCCCCCATTCTTCCACTGAAGAATCAAAGAGCAAAAAAATAAAAAAGTCAATTCCTTCTACTGGCACACCAACCAGGTGGCTAGGTGCACGACATGCCCCCCCCCCCACATCCATCCTGCTCCAGCCATTCAGGTCCTGTTTCTGTAACCTGCCCCCAACTCTCCTACATATTTTGTTAAAAAAAAGAATTCTTCTTTTAAATTGAAGAAACTGCTTGCTAAAAATGGAGCAAAGAGTTGCTACAGTTATACCATGCCTACACAGAGCACTCCAGTTCTCGGGTTTTAGTTAAAAAAAAAAGATTATCTTTTATTTTTTTTTTTTTTTTTTTTTTTTTTACTTTTAAACGGTAGCAAACTAGTTGCTACAGTTTAGATCACACACAGTGTGCTACTGCACAAAGGCTTGACTAAAAATGCAATACCAGCTTTTAAAAGACACAATTGCATTAAAGAAAGATCCAGATTGTTTGAGAGCACCCTGCCCAACATTTTGAGCCCAGGGGAGTTGCCCCTCTCACCTCACCCTAGCTATGCTACTGTAGGCTTTAGATGGGAAACCATAAAAAATATAAAAAGAAAGCTAGTTAAAGATTTTGGCTAGAAAGGAATGCAAAAGGAGGGGAATACATGCCCACAGCACAAGGTATTTTTAATCAAAATAATTTCCCTTCTTTATATAAGCAGTGTAATGTCCTTAGGCATACTCTAGTGGTGTACCATACAAGTGGCAACATCTCATTCACTTTCTGCCATAAACAATGCCAAAACATGCATGCCCACAACTGGCAGGGTTTAGCTTTATTGGCTTGTAAAAAGTAAATGTCATGGGTGTTCAAAAGCCATGTAGCTGACACAGTGAAAACTCTAGTTTCACTGGGTTTTTCTTGTAGATTTTTATTGAATGGTTTGTCTGTTTGACCTTTCTACCCTTTGGTTTGGTATATGGATCCCTATCAGTTGATGAGTTTTCAGAAACTCGAAATTCCTATGATTAAGACCATAGGATGGAGTTCTGGAAAAATCAAAGCTTTTGAATGGATATCACTTTACAGTGAGAGTCAGGAAATGAAGACATCACAGCAGAAGCCAAAGTAGCTACAAATGCAGAAAGGATCAAAGAGAACAGATTATGGTGGTTCTGGCACATGTGCCGAAAAGCAGACGACAATCTGGTGAAGAAGATTTGGGACAGACAGGAAGAAGGTAAGAGGAAATGAGGTTGTCCCACAAAGAGCTGGATGGATTG
Organism: Protopterus annectens; assembly: GCF_019279795.1. Lineage (NCBI taxonomy): Eukaryota > Metazoa > Chordata > Ceratodontiformes > Protopteridae > Protopterus > Protopterus annectens. The sequence goes on from NC_056738.1 coordinate 315,017,330, forward strand.
TGTGACTGTGATCTGTGATAGTCAGGCATGAGTGTGGAAGAAGGCAGGAGTGTGGTATTGAAATGAGAGATTTCAACAGGTAACATGATACTCTGACCCCATGTAGAAAATAGGAAAAAGTGGGTTGATGATGACGGCAAAGCTATCCATGTCCAATAAAGCTGTTTCAGAAACACATCTAGATGCTGTGTTTCCACTACTCCCACAACATATAACACGATGAAAAATATCTCCAAGTGGTAAAGTTCTTCATAGGTTCAAAGGTGTACACAAGGCGAATTACCCTAGGGCTATGACTGTGGTGCGATCTATGAGTTGGTATATATAATTTGCAGGGGGTGGGGGGGTGCATCATTTGACATAGATCATTCTATATAGATATATATACACATAAATCCTTTTCCCATTTTTCTCCACATCGGTCAGGGTGTCACTTCAAAAGTGGCAATTGTCTAGAGCCAAGATTCACACCACCGGTTGGCTAGACCTACACACACACACACACATATATTTGTGTGTATATGTGTGCCGTTCTGTCTTGAATATCAGTTATAGGAATATTAATTCATTATACAGTCCCCACAGACTACTCAGCAGCTAAGGCACTCCAAGGCAGTTACTAGAAAGAATCATAACACTGTTGCTATCATAACAGTTAGACTTTATTATTTTTCAGTTTCTGACGGTATATTTAGAGTAATGTGAATCTCAGACAGTAGCTGTCAAATGACTGCACTCAGTGCACATGCTCCTTCACACTGACGCACAGGTATGACATGAATATATCCAAAATCGTACAGTATTCACATAACTAAGTATCAGAGCTCGCTTTTAAATATCACCCGTTTTGGCAATATCTTCCACTGAAGCAGCAGGCCTGACATGACTTTTCTAGTTATATGGCATAACTCCATGTGCCACGTGACTGACTTTTACAAAACATATTCAAATAAAATACTTCCTAACAGAATTATGAAGTTGTTCTGTATGCAATAATATCAGCAGACATCATCTTCAGGTTAATTCTCTTACGGAAAAGTGAAACTGCATTAAGTTGGTGCATTTTGATGGAAACATAGGAATTACAACAAAATGCTGCATTATGTTGCACGTATGCCACACTGGAAATCATCTCTTCAGAAGCTGTTTAATAGTTGAATAGCACTGTAAAATGCATCATCATTCATTCCAGTCATTCACACCTTTTCTGTCTACTTAAAACTGCTGCCTGGAAATCACTTTAAACATTTACAGAAGCAACCCTAGGAAAGTGAAGCCATACACAAAGCACATGCACAGGATGTGATGGGGAAATTACATTTTCCTTACAGGAAAACTGCAATTTGGTAAACATAAGCATAAGAACTAATTAAAGCAGATTTTTTTTTTCTAAAAGGGATTTCAGTCTCATAACCCTAACTACATTCATCAAATCTAAGATCAAACTCCCTCAGAATTTTAAGGAAGGAAAAATATGCATTCCTTCTCCCTTTCAGGTGCAGGGTTTTGAGGCGGACTTTTCTGATATCAGGGAGAGCTGGTGCATAGATCTCCTGTAAAAGTAAGTTTAGGTATTGCTGTTTTTTTTTTTTGTTTATTGGTGTTCACTTCATAGTGACAGTGACTATTAATGCATGTAACATTTGTAATGATCGCCTCAGTTGTTTAAATTGCAAGTGCATAAACTATCTTTGTTTTGCATTCCACTTTCCAAATGTCAGCTATATAAAGCTCATAGTTGCATAATCTAACTGAATTTTATAGCTAATGGTAATATTACTACTTTTGTTTGGTTCAGAAAATGTAATTCTATATTGAGGAAATATCAGCAAGCTGTTTTACCATTACATCATGCCAAGTCTGTAAGTTTTTTTGGTTTACAATATCATTCCAAAAAACGAAATATTAGGTAGCTAGACAGAGGGGCTGACAAAAAGCTCTATAGACAGATACATAGGTATATACCTATTTACATACAGAGAAAATTATGAATAGCTAGACTCACAGACAGACAAACAGATGTGCAGGCAAAATGGCAGATCAACTGTAGTGTTATGAATGTAGGCTGGAAATGGGAACAACCCACTGGACTCAGTCAATCAATGGTTAAAAAGGAAAGCTACTACATTGCTGTATTACTGAAAGAGTCAAGGACAGAAATTCTAACCATAGCAGGCAAGTACAGTCTGCAGACATTGCACCCCCCTCCCCCCAAGAAAAACACTGTAAAATGACCATCATTTTACAAGGAAGCAAAATGCATACATTAGAATGCAACCAATTTTATTTAAAGGAGTGGAAACACCAGTACAAGTTATAAGCACTATAATTATTTCTACCTGGTGAGATTATCTATGATACTTACTTGTTAAGCCTTCAAGAGATACATTTTTGTGCCCTGTCTTCACACTGGGCAAAGCCCATTGACAACTCTGCCTGCACCCAATTGGCCCATTCATTCCTACCAAGGAATCCCCCATGAGATTATATGTTCACAACAAATGTCAGGAAGTGGGAAGTGGGCTAGCTTGCAGGTATTGTGGGGAAACCTACTCTCTCACCTGGCAAAGCACTTCCTCCACAATGACTGCCCTCTGAGTGGAGGTGTGCTGCAAACTGAATTCACCTCAGCTCACTCTGTGACTTGCACATAGCAAAACAGGCTCAATAAATTGAAACTCCCTGGGACAGGCACCAAGTCTCCCCCCAAGTAACACCCATGGGGTGAGCCAGAGTCACCTCCCTCTTCCATGGGATGAGCAAGCCAGCAACTGCCCTCACTCCCATCTTCTTCAACCAGCTCCTACAGGCACCAGAGCCACTAGTCCAGGAATTAATATTTTATTCTTGAGCTAAGTGATGTTTAGATATTGTTCTAGAATGCCTAACAACAAGTCAGAGCATTTCCTGGAAAGTCCTTACAAATCAGCTGGAAACCTTAAGAAAATGCAAATGCATACCTCAGATCACACGTGGCTCCCGAGGACTGCATGTGGCTACTGTGGACTAGACTGCATGTGTGCTTCCACTGAGAAGGCAAAGAGCATCTTTCATCTCTAAATAGTAGGAATTGGGGTGCAAATTGTCTGATGACCATTGGTGAGGAAGGATGTGGGGTTTGAAAATCAATGACTGACTCAGAAGGAATGAGGATTGGCAGTGTCACTGATGATGAATTCTAAGGAAAATCAAAGAAAGAATTGAAAGATCAAAGCTAGTATCTGCCTCTAATTACAGCCTCATCCTTGCTGGCTTCTTCATCATCAGGGTCACAGATCAAAATGGGTTATCTGGACATTGGGACAGCAAAGATCTCATCACTGCAGAGATGACATAGCTGAAAGTAAATCAGATGGAAATCAGCATCACAAATTGTAACTATTTTACTGGGAAGGCAAAGCTCCTTCACAGCCTCCATATAATATAGTACCCCCTTGTTACCCTGTCTCAAAATCAGCAAACATTCAGGTTGGCAGACTTTCTAGAAAGAACAGTCAAACAGTATAATTTTTATCAAACTTCTGTTCAGCTGAGTGATCTCAACTAAACGTGCGGTGGTGCAGCGGTAGTTGCCTCACAGCAAGAGGTTCTCCCGTTCGATTCTCGGCTTGGGTTGGGAGTGCCTTCTGTATGGAGTCTGCATGTCCTCCCCGTGGTCAAGTGGGCATTCAAAAGACATGCGTTGAATGGGTGTGCCTTTGTTGCAGGTTGGGCGTCGGGCTGGCAACTCGACACCATAAAAAAAAAAACTGCCAATCATTAGCGGACCGGAGTTCCGCTGTGGCGACCCCTAACCGGGAAAAGCCGAAAGACAAACAACAACAACAACATTGTTGACCAATTATTGGTTACTTATTTAATCCACTTTTAAATACCAACTGATTTTATGATAAGCTGAGAAAGTAGTTGTTTTAGTAAATTTACCATAACAGTGGATGTTCAAATGATCACTGCTGCAGTGGCCTTAGCTGTATGGGTTATATCCTGCTAAGGATATAACAGCCAGCTGGCCTCCTAAGCTTCAGGACACCTTCCACACACCCAAATTGTCAGGCAACTTGAACTGAGCTGACTAAAAGACAAGTTTAGGTGCCAAGCCCTTCAGAGCTTTCCTGCCAACAGAGAGAGGGTGACTGAGGCATGGAAGGACAATGTTAGGAATAACAAATAATAAATGTCCACACCCTGGCATAAGAAACACAAAAAAATAAGAGGATGGAGGGAGGGAGGAAGTGGCTACTGCAGCAGTAATCATTCAAACATCTATTGTTATGGTAAGTTCAATTTACACTACTGCAGTATGTTCATCATATTGACCACTGCTGCAGTAGCCTTATCTATATGGGTAGATTACCTTAGCTGACTACATTTGGAAGGTGGAAGAAGAGGAGCTGAGCTGGACCTTGATAAGGAATCAAGCTTGTAGTACTTTGTAAAAGTATGTACAGTGGTCCCAAGTAGCAGCTTCTGAAATATTTCTAGAAACCAACCTTTTCCAAAACACCATTGATGAAGCCAAGGACCCTGTCTGGAATAGTTTTGTTATGGGGAGTATAACAAAAGGTAATAGCCTTAGACAATTATTTGGAAATAGTCTCTTTTGACACAGTTTATCTTACCTTCACAAGAAATGAACATTTCATCCAAAGATCTGAAAGATTTAGTTCTGTCAAGATAGTACTTGAGTTTTTGTGGATATGCAAGGAAGGTATGGAGTATCCTTTCTCCCTCATTTTTAGGTTGAGGAAAGAAACGGGGAGATGAATAGTTTGACTTAAAGTAAACTTGGATATCACTTTAGGCATAAAAGAAGGATCATTTCTCAAAGAAACCTTATCCCTGTGGAAAATGAAATAGGGTTGACTCACCATAAGTGCTTGCAACTCAGATACTCTTCTTGCAGAGGTCAGAGCAATCAGTAAAACTGTTTTCCATGTTAACTCATTTAATCCTGAATTGCAGGAAGCTATTTAACACCTTTGTTTCCTAAGATCTTGTAAGCCAGGAAACCACTTGTTTCCTAACAGCCTTGCTCCAAAATCCTGTAGTGAAAACACACTTTGTTAGATTTATAATATCTGAAAAATGGTGAGAGTTATATGCTATCTCTGGTAGAGAATAGGCTATATACAGCTGTCACTGTCAAAGGTCTGTCTGTAGATGCCTTTTTTACATTGCAGATTTATGAAAGAAAAGGTTATGGGCAAACAAAGGATTATATCTCTGTAACTGAGCAAGATAGAGCCATGATTTCAGGAATTGTTTAACTGTTCAAGAGTTTTCCGATTATATAGAGCAAGAGGGGATAGCATACCATTCTTTTCTGATATTGCCAAATCACTGAAATTATGCATATAATAATTTCACAATATTCTAAACAATATTAATCTATAAAACCATTTGTGTTGGTTGACAAGTATCAGTGGCAAACGTATGTGCCTTAATGTTTTGTATAAGCTGGTACCGTTTGTTTACCTGTAGGTCACACAGCTTTTATTAAATTAATGCAGTTATGAAAATATAGGTAAATATTCATAATTGCTTTACCAAAAGAGCATTTATATCACAGAATGTCTTCACATTACCCATCATGTTTTAATGTAATATTTTACTAACAACTACTGTTTTAATATACCACCCCCAACATGACAGAATCACACTCTTTTTGTATTATTGTTGGGAGGGTGGCCTAATGGTTAAGGTGTTTGCCTTACAAACACAAGGTGCAGGGTTTGAGTCTCACAAGGAATAATTGGCTAGGCTTAAAATGACCCATAAGGGCAGTTAGCCTAGTACTAATCTATTTCTATTATTAATGTAAACATGGACATGTCCGATTTTGCATAACTTTTTGAAAAAAGAATGCCAGTTCTGTACAGCCCAAGCTGATTATTTCATTGCCATGCTTGACAAATCATGGCAGATTACAGACGCCACCTTGTTGCCTTAGTTTTATGTATATACCTTTAACATGACTTCAAAAATTAAACTTTGAAAGCAGTGATGAGTATACTCATTTCAGCAGTGCAGGAAAGTCTGCTGTGTAGACGAGTTTACTCTTACAGAATACACAGGCACTCTGATTTGCTGACAAATATACTCTTGTAGGAAGTAATAAGTTAAGAACCTCAAGTCAGGAAGGTTAGTAGTCCAGATGGAGCAAGTGTTAGCTTCTGTAACACAAAAGTAACGCAAAAGTAAGAGCCCAAGAAGGGGCCTCTGGTTTACTTGGAAATCTAGATAAAACAATTTAGGGTCCACACAGATAGCACCTGTACTCCCCTGCAGCAGTCCTGAACAAAGTGAACAAACTCACTATGCAGATAAGAATCTTTAATAGTCACACATAGATTAAGCACTTTCGTCTGCAAACTTTGTGCGTCTACCCTGGTCATGCTCAGCTTGTCTGCCACACAGTTTTACTCTGATGGAATATATGATAGCTGTAGAGTGAGATTGTGCTGTGAAGCTGCATCACAAGCTAACATGGCTAGTCTGCAAAGGGGGTACAGCAAGAATTCACCCTGATTTTTGGGTTACCACATAGCTGTGGTACTGCCTGTAAGAGCTTGAAGAGATCCCAGAAACCAAAAATGATTAAGAGAGTTGAGTGCCTTGATCAGGGCAAGCATCTCTTAGATATTTCTGTCCTTGTATCTGTCTTTGGTGTCCCACACACTCTGCACTTCTGTCCCTCCTGAAACTGCTCCTCAACCAAAGAACGAGGCATCAGTGATGCCTGACCGCTTTGGAATAAGGAGAAAGAAGGAGAGACCTGGATCTAAGGATGCTTGTTGTCTCCACCAGATGTTTTCTCTTTTGACAAACCCCAGCACTGGGATTAGAAAAGACAAAGGGTTTTGATGCTGGGACTAAAGAGACCAGTTACCTTTGGATCTTTTTCATGTGGAGTCTTGCCAGGAGTATCATGAGAATCATAGAAGCCATGAGACTCAAAATCCTGAGGTATTCCCTTACATTGACTAAAGTTTAAGTGTAAAACCTTAGAAATACATCTAGAAATAGAACTATATTTTTTCCTGAGGAAGAAAAGCTGTTTGAACTGAGGTGTCTAGTTAGCATCCTACTGGAACACAATCCTGAATAAAGGAGTAAAGAAAGACTTTAGAATACTCACTTGGAGTCCCAGCTTGTGTAAGAGAACTCTTATCTAGGAGAGAGACTCTTAATTTGAAAGAGGAAGAAGAGATAATAGGTTGTGAAGTTACATCATTTTGAATTTGGGCACTATCACACACAGGTTTAGAAAAGAAAGACCCAGAGCTGGTCTCCAAGTATTTTACTTCTTTGGCACTAAGAGCACCCTTGAATAAAAACCCTTCTCCACTTGGGGAGGAGGAGGAACTGGTTCTATCACAGCTTGGGACAGCATTTGATGAAGAGCCAGAGGAAACAAAAGAGTCTGAACTGGAGGACAAAAAAATGACCCCTGGAAAGGAGGAGTTTCCTCCAAATGCCAACTATAACCTTGACGAATGATCTTCAGAATCCATTTTTCTGAAACAATCTGTTGCCAAAGAGAAAATGGAGATTCAGACTTTCTGGAAGAAATAAAGGGGACAGGGTGGGAATGGGGTCACAAGGTCTACTGAATAGTCATGCCCTTGGTTTTGGGAGGTTTGAGGCTTCTTTTTGAACCCCCTTGCCATTTCTTCCTAAATGTCTGGTTATCTGTATTTTGTTGAGACTGTTCATTCTGCTTTTTTCCAAAATTGGATGAGAAGTTAAAAAAAGAAACAGAAAATTTGGAAAAGGAGGCCTGAAAAATCTTAGACAGAAACTGGACCAGCTTATTCCTTATATCACACTTTTTATCACTTCTGCAGAAGAGAGGCCAAAAACTAAATCTCTCCAAAGTGGAATTTAAAATCTCATTTTTAAAATCATCTGGGAGGTTCTGAGAATGTAGCCATGCAAACATCCTCAAAAAGTACCAGTGACCATAGCCCTGAAAGCAGTATCTACTGAGACATGCTACACATTGTAAACAATGAGTAGTGACCTGCTGTGCAACAGAAGAAACTAAATTTTTTAAAGCAGATTTTTCCTCACAAGAAGAAACTTCTTTTTCTTTCGTCTGATCCCATTTGGGGTCACCACAGCAGATCATCTGTTTCCATTTCTTCCTGTCCTCTGCATCTTGCTCTGTCACACCAACCACCTGCATGTCCTCTCGAACCACATCCATAAACCTTATCTTAGGCCTTCCTCTTTTCCTCTTACCTGGCAGCTTCATCCTTAGCATCCTTTTCCCAATATACCCAGCATCCCTCCTCAGAACATGTCCAAACCAATGCAATCTCGCCTCTCTGGCTTTGTCTCCAAACCGTCCAACCTGGGCTGACCCTCTAATATACTGATTCCTAATCCTGTCCATCCTTGCCACACCCAGTGCAAATCTTAACATCTTTAACTCTGCCACATCCAGCTCTGACTCCTGCAGATAAAATATTCCTCATACTTTCACAATTAGTCAAAATGAAATTCAGCACATGAGCCTGACAATTCAAAATTTTGAAAATCAAAGTTGCAGAAGTATATACCCCCCCCCCCCATAGTTAGTCATAATTTTCCTGTCTATATCAGAAAAAGTAGGATTGGAATTAACGAAGTATTAAGTAGCAGTATGATTAACTAATGCTATAACTGATGGATAAGGTTTGGGAATAGTTTATAAAAAATTAAGACTGAGTAATTTTATGCATCCTATCTGCCATTTTAGGGGCAACTAGCTGACTATCAGGAAAATTGCAGGCAGTGACACACATCCTCTAAAGGAGACAGAACAAGAGGAATGGGTATAGGTTCTGGAAATTCCTTCTATAACAAGTCATGGCATTTTCTGAGGGACTGAGAAACCTCAGTGTTCTCCCACTGGAAACTCTGGCACATTCCAGTAATCGTCTCAGAGAAACAGAAACCCCTACAGGGAGAATCAGAAACTGAGATCTCCTCTGAGTCTGAATCAGAAATCTGAGGAGAAAACCCTGTATCTGTCACTTCATCTTCCTGTTCTGATTCAGAATATTGAATATCTTCAGGAAAAGAGGTATGCCATCTTTCATTTATCAGAAACTACTTTACAAGAAGGCTCAATAGCCTGAATTAAACCCTGAGGCAGACACAGTAAACTAAGGACATTTGAGGAGGAGTTGACACATGCTTATTTTTCTGCTTCTTTTTGACAGGAAAAATGGGTCCTCCTATTACCTCTCTCTCAGGATTGACAAAATTGGCTCTCTCTTGCCCACTGAGGGGACTCCAACAGCTGCAGAGGGTGTGGCTAACCCCATGGGCTTGGTGGCTGTAGGTACTACACCACAGGGATCAAGGTAAAGGATGAGTGGTTTGAGGTACAACAAATTGCCACAGAAGAATCACCCACCTGGGGCTTGCTGTTGTGGCAAGTACTGTTTGCATAACTTTTTATTTTTCTTTTTGTGGCTGGAAGAAGGACTGACATCTTTAGTCTGTTCCATGCTCAAGCTGAAAATGGCACATCTTTCCCAAGGAAACAGCAAATGCTGGTAAAAACTACACATCTTTAAAAGTCACTTTTTTCCAGAAAAACAAAGTAAAAAAGCTCTTTAAAACACCTTACCAGCCCCCCCCCCCCAAAGTTAACTACAGTTTTCAGTTACTTTACACAACTTTTAAACCGACAGGAAAAAAGAGCGCTCCCATTTAATTGTACAATATTGTCTTGTGAAAGTCCATTAAAATACAAAACTACTAGTTTTAAAATAACTTCCCTGAAGAGGAAAGTGATAAAACACAAACAATATTCAGAAAATGGAAGGTTTTACCCCAAAGGGAACTTATCTGCCCTGCAAAGGAGCACCAACAAGCTAACAGTCGATCCTCAAAAGCCTTAAAGGAGTGTATTCTTCATAGGCAATAAAGCTCTGAAGGGCTTAACATCCAGACTTGTCTTTTTGTCAGCTCTGCTCAAGCTGTCCAACAGTTTGGGATCATAGAAGATGCCTGAAGCTTTGGAAGCTGACCAAATGTTACATCCTTGGCAGGATATAACCCTTATCACTAAGGCCACTGCAGCAGTGATCAATAAGATGAACATCAGTTATCAGAGGGGTAGAAATCTTATTTCATTGTTGAGGGGAGAACTGGCTGGCCCATCATCCAGCCAGAAAACCAGTATGTTTACAGTGCATACACATGTAAAAAAAAGAACTTGTCCATTCATTATTTATTCTAAACTCACTTTGGAGAGACAATACTTTGTAGATTTTGGATAATCTGTCTTGACCATACTCAAAGTCTTGAATTATTTTGTTACAACTCCTTGTTAATAATTAGTAAACTGAATAAAACAGGATTCCCAAGCACTAGCTTCCTGGTGCACAGAGTAGAGGAATCAATACTACAGAGAATGGGAAGGACTAGCATATCCCCCATGTTTGTAATGGGATTCATACTGATCCCCGAATGAAATATTCACCGAATCACTAACGGCCCGGCATACTTACGCGAAAGGGATTTTCACCGAAGAAGCACTTTTGCGTTAGTATGCCTGTTGCAGAGGTCGTACTACGGTGCGGATAAGGGAAAATTCCCTTTTCCTCACTGTAGTGCGATCTTGGAGTGAGAATATTAAAATAGGGGGTGTGTGGGGGGCACAGGGGGGCTTGCCCCCCTGCAAAAACATTAATTTATTTATTTTTTTTTGTTTGTTTAACACAGTTTAGCGAAAGAGCTTTTTCGGTGAAAGCGCTTTTGCTAAAGTGTGTTCGGTGATAGTGGATTCAGACTGTTGAGTTTGTAATACATCAACAGACAAAGGATAACCCTTACCATATATTCTTTAAGAGAATGATCCACTGACTGAAGACATAGACTATGAAAAGACATTATTGGTAGTTATCATAAAATGTATATACTAAGTTTGCTAAGTGTGTGAAGAGATATGTGTAAAATGTATTTTTTGTGGAGTGGATCGGTAGTTATGCTCACAGAGGTGATAATAAAGCTTGATAATTTATATGTACGTAAGCTGATTTTCTTAATAAATAGTTTTGAAAAAAAAATAAGGAAAGTGAACTGGAAATAACATTTTGATAAATGACGTCTCTAATGCCAAAGCTATCATCATCATCATTATCGTCATACATTTCCAACCTGGTTGGAGGGGACAGATCACTAAAGTTGCTGCATGCAGACGATGTGGCATTATAGGCAGACTCTGAGCAAGAACTTCAGCAAAAGATAGGATAAGATAGGTAATGGAATGCAACACTGAAGTCACATGGGATGAAACTAAGTACAGATAACACAGTGGTAATGGCAGCATATTGCAGAAATCAGAAGAAGCTTAGAACAGAGATAGAAGGGAAGATAGTGGAACAGGTTAATAGCATCAAGTATCTGGGAGGGGTGGTTGAGGAAAAGGGAAGTCTAAATGAACAGGTTAAAGTTAGAATCAGAGGGGCTGCAGCCAACTGGCATAGAGTCTCAGGTGTAGTGTATGACAGAAGAATGCCAAAGAAGCTGAGAAGTAAGGTGTACAATACAGTGGTGTGACCAGTACTACTGTATGGCACAGAAACCTGGGCAGTAAAGGCAGAGTAGATGAGGAAGCTAGAGGTGATGGTAATGAAGTGCCTGAGAAGAGTAGTTGGCTGCACACTGTGGAACAGATGATGAAATGAGGACATCACAGCAGAAGCCAAAGTAGCTACAAATGCAGAAAGGATCAAAGAGAACAGATTATGGTGGTTCTGGCACATGTGCAGAAAAGCACATGACAATCTGGTGAAGATTTGGGACAGACAGGAAGAAGGTAAGAGAAAATGAGGTTGTCCCGCAAAGAGCTGGATGGATTGTGTGACAGAAGATATGTGATAGTCAGGCATGAGTGTGGAAGAAGGCAGGAGTATGGTATTGAATTGAGAGAGATTTCAACAGTTAACATGATACTCTGACCCCATGTAAAAAATAGGAAAAAGTGGGTTGATGATGATGGAAAAGCTATCCATGTCCAATAAAGCTGCTTCAGAAACACATCTAGATGCTGTGTTTCCACTACTCCCACAACATATAACACAATAACAAATATCTCCAAGTGGTAAAGTTCTTCATAGGTTCAAAGGTGTACACAAGGCTAATGACCCTAGGGCCTTTATAAGCCTAGAGATGCAACCCAAATGTGACCCACAAATTTCATTTATACAGGGAGTGATTTACTAACTGCCTCTTTCCATCAGAGACATAGGTGCCAGACCAGTGCTGAATTTCTGATTACCTATCCATTGGCTGAAGTTGCATTTAAATAGGGTTGGGAAAGGGCTCTGCTTCACATGGAATGGAGCCTGTTCCAGAAAATTGGAATTCTCTGAGAAACATATCTGTCTCTCTAGCATGTCCTATTTATGTCACAAAAAAGTTTAGATCTTTTGCTGTAGTAATTCTGATGTTGTTTTTTTTTTTTTTTGTGGATATGCAAAGGGTTCATCAAAATAGGGTCCACGGATACAGTGTATGCCAAGCAAAGATTACTTCTCAGAAGTTTGTATAATTACAAGCATAGGACAATTTTTTACTCCTTGGGTTCTTTTTGTGAAGAAACTTTGTGGACGTTCCAGTTACTGCATGTGTCTGGTCAGGTGTGTACCAAGGGGGGGATTACACACTATAAGGGGTCTGATGAGGGCCAAGTACAGTAGGACAATAGCCTCTCTGGACCTAGATGTCTTGTCCTTACTTATAATTTGAGCAACATAGAATAATTTTCTTACTAACTTGGATACATATTGGTTTAAGACTAGGTTACTATCAACATGAGTTCCTAGACCCCAACAAGGTAGTCAACTTTTACAGGTGTTTTATTAATTCCATAGTTACCCAGGGTGGCCAACTTCCCAAAAGTTATTATAATGCATTTCTTGGCATTGAGTTTTAAGCCATGGCTTTGGCATCAAGTGTTTGTCTGTATTAGACCTTTCTGAAGGGTGTTCTCATTATGGGGAGATTCAATGACCGCTTCCAGTTTGCAATAATCTGGGAACTTGGTCAGCCAGAAGCCTATGACATTGGCTTTGACCTCTGAAAAGTAGCAGGCCCAGCACAGAGCCCTGAGGAACTCCACTGGTGAAAGGCCTCTTTGTGGAGTTGGCCTCACCAACCCTAACCTCCTAGGTCCTATCTGTGAGCCAGCTAGCTATTTAGCATGTTATAAAGGTGTGTGTGCCTAGTTCTATATGTTTGTTGCCAATGTCCAAGTGGGATATTGTATCAAACAAATGCTTTAGCCAGACCTAGGTAGGCAGTATGCACCACTTATTCATTGCCTTAGTGATCTTTTCAAAGATGTCCACCAGGGCCAGTAAGCATGGCCGTCCTCTGACAAAACAAACTGAGATGGATCCAGTGCCTGATAATTTCCATGATTATTTTTTTTCCATGGCTTTGCAAATAAGACTAGTCTGACTAATGGGTCTGTAGTTCCCAGGATCTGTTGAAGGTACTAGCTTATGAAGGGGGATGACCATCACAGCCCTCCATTTTTGTAGTACAAATCCTGTTTTAAGACTATAATTAAATAATGACTCCAGGGGCCCTGATGAGTCATATTTTAGACTGTTCAGGAAGTATCCTGGGATGTTATTGAGGCTCATTTAGGTTATGCTCTTGGCTTTACTGAGTGTACCCAAAACTTGCTCCCTAGTTATAGTTGGAGGGGTTATGTTTGAGGGTATTTCTTAGGGTATGTTTGGGGTAAGAGGGGAGCTAAAATTGGAACTGAATTTTTCTGCTAACAAGTTCACTATATTGTCAGACTCTTTGAATGTGGCACATTAATCACCAGTTCAGCACATTGCTGTATGCTGCACTTGAGGTTTCTGACATAGCTGAAGAAGGCTTTATGGTTATCTTTTACCTGGGAGCCCATCTTAACCACAAAGCTGGCTTTGTTTAACCTAATTAGCCTTCTTAGTTGCCTGTTAAGTTTGATGAGAGAGTTTTTATCTTAATGGATATTAACCTTCCTGATTTTTGCCAGAATTCTTTTCTTTTATATCCTGTTTAATTTGGGATGCCATCAGGGCAGTTTGTTTCTGGGGCTTGTTCGGGGCTTACTTCTGGTAGGTGCAGTAGCCTCTGTGTAGCCTTTGGCATGGTTGTATAGAGTTTCTGAGAGCAATTCAGTGTATGCTGTTGTGTTTTCTTGGTTTGGAGGGGCACTTAATTTTGAAAAACTATCACATAATAAAAGTTAGTTTGCCTTGGAATAGGTCCTAACTGTTACTGATTTTACTGGGGTTTGGATTTGATTTTGATTTTGAAGGAAACAGCTTCAGGACTGGACCTTACCAAGGAGGGCAAGATATTAGAGGGACAATGTTCTCTTATATTTCTGAGTACGAGGTCTAGTATGTTAGAGCATCTAGTGGGCATATTCACTGTTTGGTCAAGGGTGTTTGTATTTACAACATCCAGGAATCTCTGTATCTATTTGAGGTCATGTAGGATTCCCATATAGAGAGGTAATTAAAGTCTCCCATAGGTAGGGTGTTAGGTTGGATAGTAAGTGCCCCCAGTAGGTCCAAGTATGCATTTTGAGCTTCTTGGGACTTGGAGGGTGACCTACAGCTGGCTAGGATATGGTACAGGATTTTGTCTATGGTGATCTGCACATGGATGCCAACATGTCATTTGTTTAACCAACCTAGAGATATGCTTATCATTGATGCATATCAAGACACCTCCACCTTTAGTCTCTGTCTGTGCAGCTACTGGTCTAAAAGTGTGGAAGACACTAAACCCTTGCACTGTCGTGGTACTCTTTGTTGCTTTAAACCATATCTCAGTAACTGCACAACTGTCTATATTCTTAAGTGTAAGGAGGGCTTGCAAGGAGCGTAATTTTTTATTTAGGATCCTGGCACTGAGCAGTAGTGCCTTGAGGTTCAGTTGAGTTGATTTTGCTATGTTGGTAGGTTTGTTGATTTGGCATTGCTTCAAAAAGGCACTATGAGTTGGATAAAGTTTTAGCCAGAATTTGAAAGCCTAGAGGGGAGCAGTGCAGACTATGCATGGCAAAGCAATTTGGTATGTTAACCATTTCCTCCCAAGCAGACAAATACTTGGTCCCCTTAGGATAACCCAGGAAAGACAAACAATTATTAAAATCAACTATATTTTCCTCATATTGTGGCATCATCCTCAGTGATGATAATATGTTCCTCACTGCAAGGTTCATACAATCCTGAGACACATAGTCTGAGAGGTCCATAATATCTCTCTATATATAGTCCAGCAAGGTATATCACAAGTCATTTACACCTACCTGAACTATGTAGGAATCATACTGGTACCCAAGATGCAAGGACTTGAGTGCATGCCGGATTTTGTGTATCCCAGCTCCAGATAAGCAACTAATCATTATCTTCTCCTTCTTCAGCCTAGTTAAAGGGGCATCAGTATGTCTTACAACAGAGTCCCCTATGATGAGGGTCCTGGGAAGTGTGTTTGCTAGACTTTTAATGTTTGGAGCACCATTGAGAGAGAGAGTTGGAAGGGTGGCCTAATGGTTAAGGTGTTTGCCTTACAAACACAAGGTGTAGGGTTTGAGTCTCACAAGGGATAATTGGCTAGGCTTAAAATGGCTCACAAGGGCAGTTAGCTTAGTACTAATCTATGAACCTATGACTGTGTGATGTTATGTGGTGTTTTTTCTGAGTGCCTTTGGACTTGCTGAGGCATAGCTTTGAAAATGGGTGATCTAGGCAATCTTTATTGTTTAGGAAGATTGCTTTTAAGTGCCTCAGTATACGTTAGTCTGAGTGTATGTGGGTTGTGTGGTATATGAGGTGGGTGTTGTATGCATGGTTTTGACAATGTGATGTGTGCTTGCATGCACAAGTTTAGCCACCAGTGTCATTGTGTAAGTACACCTGTTGCATACTGTGTCTGTTTCTTTAAGGATTAAGCGGTAGTCAGTAAACATGAGACAACTCCTACATTTTCTCAAGATGCCTGTATCTGCCAAGCTGGCTGTGAAGAAGTTAGAAAATTGCATATCCATGCTGTCCAGTCATTTGACTGGTGAGCTACAAGGGGGTGGTGTATTGGAGTTAAAAGGCTATTAAGGGTATATAGTGCTGTAGACTAATAACGGTGCTTTACTGGGGCAGATTATGTGAACAGTGCAGAATTCTACTAATTTTAATGTTTACACAATACTGATTTCCACTAAATCTAAAGGTATTGTCACCTGATGCCCAGTTAGCTGCTCTAAGCTTCTCAGCATGCAAGGTATTTGCTCTAGAGTTACTGTTTTAAAAAAAAAATGATTTCACTTTTCACACTCATTGTGTGCAGGAAAAAGCCCCGATTATAGTCCAGATTATCAGAGATTAGCAGTCCACATGCTGGAGGAGATAACTAGGGTGGAAGAAGAATGATGGGGAACAGCCTCCTCGCTTCTTTGGGAGGGTCAGAAAGTATGTGTGCTCTGAGATGCGTGTGCCATTATTTAGTCTGGTGGAAACCAGAGGACTTAAGGAAATTGTCTGCTATTGAGGGGGCGAGTCTATTTGCATGCTTACTCACAGGAGTAAGTGACAGATCCACACTATGGTAAATGCACACCCCTGCTTACTCATTACTGTTCATGCATGGAGAAACCTACCATTAAAGCAAAATGCAACTGGATACAGTATAATGAAGCCTACAGACCCTCTCCTTTCCCTGGTCATGGGAGAATACATAGCCTGTTAGCCACAAGACTTTCACTCCTGCAGAAATAGAAATAGCATGGCAAAGTAAACTGTAGCAGTATTCCCCATTATGCATGTGCACCAGAAGAAAACAGATCACCGGAGTGTGAAGGGATATAGGAATCAGATGTTAATGGAGAGGGGGGGGATACAGCCAAAAGAAAAAAAAATATTTCTCTTTATTTTGCCGCTGCTACATTTTGTAACTGGCAATATTCTCCTTTCGGGATAAATTCTTTACTATATTATGCTGAAGTGTCACACCCACTCCATAATGAATGCATATAAGCAAAGGTGCTTTTCTTTGCAGTGCACTGCCAGTGAAAAAAAAATGTTTACAACCACGCTTTCATCAATCAAGTCAGTTCCCGGAATATTCTCATCAAAACTTGAAATTACACATTTTTGAACTTAAGCTAAAAGTATGCATATGTTTTGAAAATCTAAAAATTCCTGTCATCATAACTGAATGTTAAATATAAAAGGAAGCACAGCACGTAACCGGCAGTGATTACATGCATCACTGTAGCCTCTTTCAGATATGGCCAGAAGACGTTTGTCTAGTAGCACTTGTAAATATAAGTCAGTGTAATAATGGACAAAGATGTGTGGCTCAGAGAGGATATTCACAAAACTTTGAGTGCACTGAGTGAAGTTGCCAACTCCCTTGCCCATAGCACTGCAAGCTAGAATGCTGCAAAAGAAGCCAAGTAAATATCATAAACACTGTAATGCAGTTATGTTTACTGTCTCAGCATAGCATATTATTCAATTGCACTGCCTCTGTTCCAATACTCCTCTTCATACTTTGCAACTTCCTAACACAAGAGGTTTGGACAACGTCTTATACAGTGGCAGGACAAAGACCCAAAAATAGGGACAGGTTTTTAATATTGCTCTTATAAACTTAGAATGTTAATAGACCAACAGGTTTTGTGTTAGCATGCATTTTTCTGATAGATATGAAGTCTGAAACTCAAATGTATGCCATTATTTAGTGAATTCAATCCTCTGTAGTTTGCCAGAAAAACACAAATTAAGAGTAGCAGACTAAAAATATGAGGCAAAAATCTGGAAGTTCTGCAGAAATATGGACATTTGAGAGGTACACTCCTCTTTCTCAATCCTCCACTGCTCCATTTTTGGTCTATTCCTCTTACACTCCAACCCAGCACTGTCTGCATTCTTCTTAAAAGTTTCCCCCCTACTTATCCTCAGCAGAGGCTAACCAGAAAAAAAACTGTCTGGAGTTCAATTACAACTGTTCTGATATAATTATTCACTGTCAATTATAGATCAGTTTTATCTCCAGAGGATGATAGTTCCACCTTCTGTAAATTCAGAGATTTTAATCCCAGCTCCTATTGAGTTCCAAGTCAAAAGTTAATTGCCACTCCCCATAACACTATTTTCTGAATTCATGGTTACTTCCTCTGCATTTGTTAGTTTCCACTTATTCCAGAAACAATGCTTATTGACAAAGCCGCACAAACACGAGCACGCCTGCCCCCCCACACACACACACATACACACACACACAAATAAATGACTTCCTAAGTGAGATAACACCTAGAATACTGTTAAACAACTTAGCTAATGACTAATAAACAAAAAAACAGATACGGAGGCAACCAAACAGTCCAAGTAGCACGTTTATTCCAAATTGTTTAAAGCGCTTTTCGTCAGCTAGATCAGCTGACTTCCTCAGAAACGAATAAAACCTGTAGGAAATTTCCTTATATATAAAACCTAGGCAATTAAAAATTTCATTACCATGTGACCAAGTAAAACCTCCAATTCATTCAATTTAAAATGACAGTAACCAATTCTTCTCAAGACATAAAAATAATAAATCAAACAAGAAATAAATAGTGCGACACACAGCTACTCATGTTAACCAAAAATTTTAGGCAAAGGATAATAATAATAATCTAAATGATTCAACTATAGTGCATTAAATAATCATTAATTTAAGCCCACTAACAAAGGCTAGTTTAATGAAAGTATGTTTAAACCAAGTCACCTCTTAAGACTGTTCAGTTTTAATACACTACTGATAGAACAAGAATCGCTTAGACCAGGGTGACTATAAGCATTTAACCTCACTTGCCATACCAATTCTAGTTCTTCAAGTTTAAGTGGTCTCGGTCCTCCCCTGCAGTCAATGTTGACTTGATCGATGGCCACAAACTTGAAAATATGGTTATTGTAAACAGAAATGTGCTTAGCTAGAGCATTTTCATGTTTACATTTCTTTATGGCATATAAGTGTTCATACAGTCTGTCCCTAAGTCTTCTTTCTGTTTTTCCTATATAGAAGACTGGACAGAATGTACATTTAGCCAAGTAGATAATAAAGGTGGAATTACAGTTAAATCTATGTTTCAATTTATAAGACATACCATTAATCTGAAAACAATTAGTTTCCTCCTCATGTCTACAGAAATTACAGTTATAACACTTTAACATCCCTGGGTTATGTACTAGGGGCGTGTTATAACTTTCCAACAATGTTTTAAGGTTCTTTCCTTTCCTAAAAACCACTCTTGGGCTTTCACCCAATGTTTCAAAGACAAGTGGATACATTTTAAACAGTTCCCAATTTTTCTCTAGAATGTCTACACAGACATGACTACCTTTGCTAAAGGTAGTAATAAAGTTCATTGTATTTTTAATTGTATTTTTAATATCAGTTTGAGTCATGTCCTGACTAGTAGATTCAGATACATTTATAGGGTCATCCCCCAACCTGCTACCCAAATTAGGTAATATCAAGGTGTTCTTTACAGGTAGTAGGGATTTATAGACGTTGTCACGTCTCCTCTCTATCACTTCTTGTATTAAAGTATCCAAGAGGGATTCAGGGTAGCCTCGGTGTAAAAACATACTCCTAAGTGTTTCACACTCGTCACAGAAGTCGTCGTCTAGGCTGATCATTCTGGCTGCTCTTACCGGTTGGCCTTTGAAGACAGACCTCTTCTGGTGGAAAGGATGGCTACTTGTAAAATGGAGGAAGGTATTGGAGTATGTCTTTTTCCTGAATATCTTTGCAGTAAAACAATTCATAGCATAATTCTTATTTAAATGTACATCCAGGTAGGCTATATTGTCTGAATTGAACGTGGACGTGAATTGAAGGAAATTCGTGGTACTATTGATGTATTGAAGTACCAATTCACTCACGTCCTCATCTCCATTAAACAAAATGAAGATATCATCCAAGAATCTGGTATAAAAAATAAACCTATTAAGAAACTTATTGTTGTTAAAAATAAACTCAGATTCCCAATAAGCTATTACCAGATTAGCTATACTCCCCTCCACAAGGTGACCCCATTGCCACCCCTACTTTTTGTAAGAAAAACTCGTTGTGAAACATAAAATAGTTATTCGTGAGTACTAGCTCACTGAGTTCAGTAACTAAATTAATTTCCCTATTGGTTGCGTTGTGTTTCTTTAGCATAAACGCCACCCATTCAAGTGCTTTTTCATGTGGTATGCAAGTATACAGATCCCTCACATCTATCGTTAAAAAATTGTAATGGGGATTAAAATCTAATGTTCTTATTCTTTCAAGGAATGTCCAAGAGTCTTTACAAATTTGAGACTCTTTGGCTATAAATTTCTGTAATATGGCATCCACAATCTTAGCACATGAATAAGTTGGTGACCCTCTACTGTCCACCAGTGGTCTCAACGGGGGGTTCTCGATACATTTATGAACTTTCGGGATACCAAAGATGCATGGGTATCTAGGGAACAAGGTTGTTAGATAGTTGTATGTCTTCTGATCGATCCTACACTCTATAAGTAAATCCTCAATAGATTCCTTAATGTTCTTATATGCCGTGTTAACTTCTGATCGTGAACTGATAGCATATGCTTCAGTTTTAAGTAACTTATCCATACGTTGTTGGTAGTCTAATGTACTGAAAACAACTAACCCTCCTCCCTTGTCTGGCTTACAATATCGGAGATTTTGTGATCTAAAAAACTGCAAATAATCATGCTCTGTTTTATTTATATTAAAAGTATTATTTCGCATAATTCCGATCATGATAGCATGTCTAATATCCAGTTCACAACACTTCTCAAACAGCTCAAGTACTGGGTGTAGTGGCGGGTTATAGGTACTAGGAATATGCAACTTATCATGTTGCATTGTATTCAAACCATTACCTATTGATAAATTGAAATTAAGTTTCCTAGTGTATAATTTAATATCAAGAATAGTGTCCACAACATTTAATGGTTTAGATGGTACAAATGTCAAACCTTTAGACAAAAATTCTACCATATCAATACTAAATTTAGTACTACTAAAGTTGTATAGTTTGAAATCCCCAGCTCTGTTTAAAATAATTTCCACTTGTTGTGACACTAGCGAGTACTCATCTCTTTCGAGCCTCTGGTCGTCAAGGGAAAGTGTATTCTGAATTTCAGCGTCACTCAGTGAGAGGTCAGTACCAATGTCAACCCTAGAAGGGAATACCCAATTAGTTTGTAATGTTAGTTCTTGTTCTTCTGCTTGTTGTCCCTGCATTTTCCTTTGAGTTGAGATTATTGAAAATTCTTTTGTTTGGGTCTGGCCCCCATATAGGGGCCTTGCTGAAAATTTTTATGCTGATTAACTGAATTGTGGCCAAGTTGGCCGCTCCACAACCTCTCACTCCAAGGGGCCTCCCTCAACTCGCCAACGTTAGATTCCAGTTCTAATGGACTATGGATGGCATTGTTTTCCATGTTCTCACAAGGGGAGTTCCCTTCGGCAATGTTGTTACCCCTATGGGTAGTGGGCCCACTCTGTCCATGATTAGATAAATTTACTTGGTTAGAGGGAATAATCCCTTTTCTCCAAACTTGTTCTGGTGGGTGGTGGGGGTAGGCTACACCTTGTTTGTACGCTTTACAGTCTCTATCGAGTTTTTTAAGTTTATTAGTCTGTAGTTTCAGCATGTACTCATCAATACTGGAAAACACATGCCTGTACTCGAATTTGTATCTACTAAACTCTAAGTCGGACTGGATTGATTTATCCAATTCTGTCACATAAGAAGAAAGGTCGTCCACCCATAGAGTATAGTGTTTAATAATTATTTCAATAAGTTCAAGTCTGTGGCGATCAAACAAGTTAACTAGTTCGATATGAAAAGCCAAACCAGCTTCCAAGCTGGTGGGATATGGAGCACGCCTTAAACCTTTTGGCACAATTCTCCGAGAAAGACATTCTCGGAAATAAGAAATTTCAAGTTGCAGCTTTTTAAGTTTGACCAAGCAAGCATCAAATGTTTTTAACTTATTGCTGATACTTTCAGTATTGCTATTTTTATTTAAAACAACATTAGTACCACTGTTACCAATGCCAACTTCGTTGGAAAAATGAAAAGAATTGTTTAGCCATGCAGTTAAAGGAGTGTATTCGGTGTTACCTTCATTTCCTACAAAGCCATGAGGACCTTGTCGAACCAGTGGTTGCTGTGTTGGGGTTCCAGGATTTAAGCCGCCAAATGGTAAATTAGAATCGCGCAAGCGACTTCTACTATCGAGATTAATTTCACCAGGCTGCCCCATCACATTCAAGTTGTTATCCGCAACTATTAGGTCAACCCCACAATGTGTTGGTGGGTTGGGAGGGGTAGTACCGTCTAAATTTCTTCCTGTTGATGTGAGGTTTGCTTCAGAACCAATAATACACGAGCGCTCAGCTGGCGGTACACCCAGTTTGTGGTTAACACTACCGGGATGCTCATTCACCAAATTCCCTGTCTGCTCAAGCCGGCCAGTGTAAATATCCGTCTGTTGTACCGGTGGCTCGATGGTAGCCATAAGAGTTTGTCGAAGTCCTCGTTGCTCGACATCTAATTGGTCCAGTCTCGAGAACAATTACAATTTTCAGATTAATGGTATGTGTTATAAATTGAAACATAGATTTAACTGCAATTCCACCTTTATTATCTGCTTGGCTAAATGTACATTCTGTCCAGTCTTCTATATAGAAAAAACAGAAAGACTTAGGGACAGAATGTACGAACACTTATATGCCATAAAGAAATGTAAACATGAAAATGCTCTAGCTAAGCACATTTCTGTTTACAATAACCATATTTTCAAGTTTGTGGCCATCGATCAAATCAACATTGACTGCAGGGGAGGACCAAGACCACTTAAACTTGAAGAACTAGAACTGGTATGGCAAGTGAGGTTAAATGCTTATAGTCACCCTGGTCTAAACGATTCTTGTTCTATCAGTAGTGTATTAAAACTGAACAGTCTTAAGAGGTGACTTGGTTTAAACATACTTTCATTAAACTAGCCTTTGTTAGTGGGCTTAAATTAATGATTATTTAATGCACTATAGTTGAATCATTTAGATTATTATTATTATCCTTTGCCTAAAATTTTTGGTTAACATGAGTAGCTGTGTGTCGCACTATTTATTTCTTGTTTGACTTATTATTTTTATGTCTCAAGAAGAATTGGTTACTGTCATTTTAAATTGAATGAATTGGAGGTTTTACTTGGTCACATGGTAATGAAATTTTTAATTGCCTAGGTTTTATATATAAGGAAATTTCCTGCAGGTTTTATTTGTTTCTGAGGAAGTCAGCTGATCTAGCTGACGAAAAGCGCTTTAAACAATTTGGAATAAACGTGCTACTTGGACTGTTTGGTTGCCTCCGTACCTGGAATACTGTGTATAATAATTCTGTGTGTGTGTGTGTGTGTGTGTGTGTGTGTGTGTGTGTGTGTGTGTGTGTGTGTCTGTGTGTGTGTGTGTGTGTGTGTGTGTGTGTGTGTGTGTGTGTGTGTGTGTGTGTGTGTGTGTCTGTGTGTGAGTGTGTGTCTGTGTGTGTGTGTGTGTGTGTGTGTGTGTGTGTGTGTGTGTGTGTGTGTGTGTGTGTGTGTGTGTGTGTGTGTGTGTGTGTGTGCACGCGCGCGTGTGGTTATACTGTAACTTTATTCTACAGAAGAACAGTGAAGGAGACAGTCATACTTTTCAATGTTTTCTGCATGCATGGACATCACACTTGCCTTAGGGCAAGAAGAATCATTCTGCTGTAAAGCCAAACATGTTTTGTTACTCTGCTCTGTATTACACAGTAATGAATAACAGAATGCAGTCAGTGAGACCCCTAAAAATAATTAATTGTGCTGCTAACTTTTTTAACAACCCTTTCTTTGATTTTCTTCTTCTATTCACTGCCCTACACTATTCTGAAAAAGGGATATTGAGGATTCTGATAACCTAACTACCAAGAACTGAAATCAGTTAATAAGCAAGCATAATAAAATCTCATCTTCACTTTTACTTCTCTGGAAGTTCAAACTCATAACAGGGTACATAGTGGTGCTGCGGTAGCGTTGTCACCTCACAGCAAGACATTGTCGGGTTCGATTCTCAGCTAGAGCGTCTTCTGTGTGGAGGCATGCATGAATGGGCATGCCTTCATTGAAGGTTGTGCGTCAGGGCTGGTTACTCGGCACGTAAAAATCCACTACCAAACATTACCGGACCGGAATTCCACTGTGGCGACCCCTAACCAGGATAAGCCGAAAGACACAACAACATTATAAGCTGCAAAATCCAACTCCCTATATAAAATGCAATTAGAAATTCTAGGCTGCCACTTGCAGTTCCATATGATGGGTACATGCCAAATCCAACCTGACTGATACTACTGAGTGGCCCTAAACTGACTTTTCTCAAAACCTACCACAACCTTCTGTTCCGGCCTAGCAGAACTTCTACCTCTTGGCCTACTTGTTATTAGTCAGATAATTTTGTTTGTCAAACTGTTTATCTTCTAGTTCACCTCAGTAGCATCCTCTTCCTGCTTCTTCCTGACTGTTACCCAGAGCTGAAGTACACAATGCACAGGCTAAGAAAATGCTTAAGTACATAAATTCCCCCTTCCTTCTGAGCCAGCAGAGCAGATCAGACAAATTATAACTTTTCAGTCAGCGAATTTTATGCAGAAGAAGGCAGAGATGGACAACTTTAGTAGTGTGACTGAGTGAGCAACGTGGGGAGTTCTGTGAGTGACTAAGAAGGTGTGTAGTTTGTTGAAAGAACGTTATTGCTAATGTTCAAAAAGTGGTCTTCAGTGGTCTTCTTATCAATCTGCCTTTTATTTCATTATATTTCTCAACAGAGCTGTCATAAGTTAGTGGAAAGTCAGCCATGAATCAAGAGATGTACATTATTGTAATGTTTATAGAGTTGCTGGCCCTGACGCACAACCTTCAACGAAGGTACGCCCATTCACGCATGTCTCCACACAGAAGACGCTTTAGCTGAGACAGTACAATGTACAATCAAGTAGAGTGCAATGTACAATATATACATCAGTTTCTAAAGTGGATCAGTCTTCAGTGAATCTTGAGAGAGGAGAAAAGACTCAGAAAGGTGATAGGTTAGGTTATATGTCCTGCATTGAATCAGGAGAAGTGCTTTTTGAGTTGCATTCTGTGCTTGGAATAAGTATTGATTTTGTTAATGTTGACAGGGAGAGCTTGCCAAAGAGTAGATGCCTGAGAGGATAAAGCATGTACAGTGCTGTGCCGTTTGTTTCTAGTGGTAATGAGAGTTGGTGTGGCTTGTGAGTAGTGTTTCAGGTTGTATTATGAGTTTTTTTTTGTTTTTTGTTTTTTTGTGAAGTCTAGCCTCAAGGGGGGTAAATGTGTGGAGTTGGAGTATTTTACATGTGCATCAGTACCCTGATTGGAGAACGAGTTTTCTCCAGCAGGGTATTAATGTACAAGTAATGCCCGCTGACAAACGAGTCCACCACTTTATGGCAGCATATTAAGCCGCCGTGGAGCTTATACTGAGAAAACGGAATGACCACCATTATTTTACCCTCGCTAAACAGTGCTTCTGCTGTTTAGCAAGTGTAAAATAAAATAAAAATAAAATAAAAAAAAAACTGTGTATGTATTTGTGTGTGAAAGTATATGCGTGTGTAAATGTGAGAGAGAGATGGTTAAGCTACTATTTTACTCTCACTTAGCAGTGATTTTGCTGTTTAGCAAGTGTAAAATAAAATAAAAGTATGTGTGTGTGTGTGTGTGTGTGTGTGTGTGTGTGTGTGTGTGTGTGTGTGTGTGTGTGTGTGTGTGTGTGTGTGTGTGTGTGAGAGAGAGAGAAAGAGAGAGAGAGAATGATCCCTGGCAGCAGCAACAGTTTTAAGCACCACTTGACCAAGGGTGTAGCCAGGTATACTCTTTGTACTCCGAGTACATTTTTTCAGAGCATCCCATCAAGATGGCTATTTTTTTTTTTTTCTTTTTTTTTAGGTCATATCATGTCTACATCTGTGCAAATGAATGCGTTCAACAACAGCTGCAGCATTGCTAATCTAAAAACAATATATTTTAATAGTTTTAGAGGGAACAGCTAAAAGTAAACAAAAGCAACATTAAGTGCATTTTGAGACGTGTCCATGTTTTTAAATGATAGGTGTCCAAGGGGGATAGAATTAAAAGCTTGTGAGTACAAACTGGAATTTGTTTGCTACACCCCAGCTCTTGACCTCTTACATACCTGTCAGCCTCTTAGCACAAGAAATCTGGACAAAGCCTAACATAATTGGGGGGGAGGTGTGCTAAGAAACAGGAACACATTTTAAATATTGCTCTTATAAACTTTGAAACTTGTGAGAAGAACAGCATCTGTGTTGTTGGCATGGATTTTTCTGAGGGATATGAAATTTGAAACTCAAATGCATGTGATTATCTGAAGAAAATAAAACTTTGAAACTCAAATGTACGTAATTATTTAGTAACTTCTGTCTCCAATGACTGGCAATAAACTAAACATTTTAGGAGGAAGGGACCAAACATATAAAGTAAATACTGTACCTTGATTTTTTAAAGTGTTAAATTTTGGATGTAAACTGCTTCCTCCAATGCCATTAACATATACTGCAGCAATTATGAAACATTAGGTGGAGGAACTATTTTACATCAAAAATATATTAGAAAAAAAATAAAATAGGACTTAAAAAATACATAAGTAAGTAAAACACAACAATTTTACAGAGACCCCATTCTCTAAGTGCAATAATGCCTTTTAGGCGGTGTGTTAATGTGCAATTAATGTCCTTCCAGGGGTGTAGATGCCCTCCGCCTGCGGTGTCAGGCCTCACAACACCCCTGGGTGGGCAGTAATTACACATTAACACACACCCTGTCGGGCATTATTGCTTGCTTGGAGTATCAGACAATATTTCAGTCTGATTAGTATATCTTTGTTAATGGTATTTTAATAAAAAGTGAGGGGGTCTATGTTAAATCAACAAATGTTTACTTCCACAAACGTCTAGTTATCAAGACAAAAACAGTGAATGTTTCTTTAAGCGAAAGTTAGAACAGTGAGTGACATTAGTTGGCCAACTACTAGCACAAGGATACATACTACATTATTACTTCACCACTGTATGCAAGATATAATTGCGTATGTATTTTAGTTCATCAGATGTGTCATTATACCTGTCAGAATGGCCTATAAATATAAAAGTATAGTATATTGTTAGATTGATAAATTATTATTTATTTATTTATTTGCAGTTGGTTTACCAGGATAGTCCATTGGGCCAAAAAGAACCCATTTTCAATGGAGTCCTGGGAAGAAAAGGTCCAAACAATCAAAGTTGCAATAGGTTAAACATGATAATTATACAAGAGTAAAAGATTCAAACAAACAATTACAAAGTAGTAGAGGAAACATTACAGCTAATACAAACTAGAGATGAAACTTTTACAAATAATGCAAACTAGTGATGAAGCTTACAGGTGGTACAAACAAAGAAGGAATGTTGCAAAGTAATTAATGAGAAGTACAGTTACATATCAGGAATCCTACACGTAAGGGGTACAGCGTGGTGTATTCTTGTGGATACAATAATAACACTAAGAGTGTATGAGATAGGAGAAATTCTAAGGGAATATTGCAGGTGTAAATAGGGGAAGTAAAGGAAGATGGAATTACCAGTGTTAGTTATGTGTGGTGGAAGCAAGAGCATTCCCACTGGGATACTAGATATGAATGAAGAGATTTTTTTGAAAGTAAAATGGTTGGAGGTGATACGAATTGATGGAGGTAGGGAGTTCCAGAGGCGTGCTAAACCATGTGATAGAAGATTTTTGCCTGGGGGACGAGTTGGTTTGTAGACTTCTAATAGATTTTGGTTGTTAGACTTATTGGGTAGGTGCATTTTAAAGGTAGAAGACAGGGAGGGACAGAGGGAAGGGTTGAAAATTAGCTTGTGTGCAAGAGTTAGTTGAGTATAGGTGAGATGCTTGGGTAGTTCTAGCCAATGTAGTTGTTGGAGAGAGGAACAGTGGTGGGTGGAGGACTTGTGGCTGGTAGCGAATTTGGTGATTTTATTGTAGCAGGAGGAGAGTTGTGTTTTCAGAGAGGACTGTATGCTAGTTAGAAGTGGTGCTCCATAGAGAAGTGAGGGGATAAGAAAGGAAGTAGAAAGAGTGATTTTAATAGCAGGTGTAAGGTAGTGCTTTTGTCGATAGAGCATACCAAGTTTTTGATGGTTTTTTTTTATATTTAGTTGTATATGGGAGTTGAATTTGAGCTGGTTATCAATTTGGACACCAAGTAATTTGGTCTCTGAGACCACTTCCAGAGGTGTGTTGTTTTGACTAGTAATAGAGAATGTGTTACTATTGAAATAGGTGACTTTAGAGGAGGTGAACACCATTAATTTGGTTTTAGAGGCGTTGAGTGCTAGGTGGTTTCTTTTCATCCATTGCTCTGTGGTTAAAAAAGTGTCTTGGGTAAGCTTGAGGAGTGTAGGGATAGGTGAGGCTGAGCAGATAATAGTTGAGTCATCTGCATATTGGATAATGTTTGAGAATGGGATAGAGTAACGGAAATCATTTATGAATATGTTAAAGAGGAGGGGACCTAATATGGAGCCTTGGGGAACTCCGGTTGGGGTATTTAGAAATGAGGAGGTTGCCTTTTTCCATTTTACTGCTTGATATCTATTTGATAGGTAGCTGGAGAACCAGTTCAAGGATGGAGGAGATAGGTTAAGTTTTGAGAGTTTAGTTAAAAGCAGGCTGTGTGATATAGTGTCAAAGGCCTTAGAGAGGTCAAGTAGTAGGGTAGAGACAATAAGTCCAGAGTCCCGGGCTTTGTTTACAGTTTCAAGGAAGGAGAGGAGGGCTGTCATAGTGCTGTGACCAGGTCTGAAACCATGTTGTGTGGGGGTTAGTAAGTGATTATCTAAGAGATGTGGTAGGAGTTGAATTTGGATACACTTTTCTAGGAGTTTAGAGATTGGAGACAGGATAGCGATGGGGTGGAAATTAGTCACACTGTTATTGTTGTCACCTTTATGTAAAGGTATGATAAAGGCCTTTTTCCAGATTTGGGGAACTGTACTTTCCTGGATAGAGCGGTTGATTAGAATGCTAATGGGGTAGGCAGTTGTATCAGCAGCTATGCTAAGAAAGTAAGATGGGATGTTATCAGGAGCATTAGTGCATGGCTTTAGTTTCTGAAGGAGTTTTTTTATAGTAGAAGTGGGTATGGGTTTTAAAGAGAATAGTGGAGAGTGAGGAGAGGGGGTGTTGGGGGGGAGAAGATGGGGAGGAAGTGAGAGTAGGAGGAGAGGTGGAGGGTGGAAAGTTAGTGGATGAGAGTGAGGGAGTGGAAGCAGCGCAGGGTGGAGTGTTGGTATGGGAGGTGGAGGGTGGAAAGTTACTGGATGAGAGTGAGGGAGTGGTAGCAGTGCAGGGTGAAGTGTTGGTATGGGAGGTGGAGGGTGGAAAGTTACTGGATGAGAGTGAGGGAGTGGAAGCAGCGCAGGGTGGAGTGTTGGTATGGGAGGTGGAGGGTGGAAAGTTACTGGATGAGAGTGAGGGAGTGGAAGCAGTGCAGGGTGAAGTGTTGGTATGGGAGGTGGAGGGTGGAAAGTTAGTGGATGAGAGTGAGGGAGTGGTAGCAGCAGGATGGAGTGTTGGTATGGGAGGTGGAGGGTGGAAAGTTAGTGGATGAGAGTGAGGGAGTGGAAGCAGTGCAGGGTGAAGTGTTGGTATGGGAGGTGGAGGGTGGAAAGTTAGTGGATGAGAGTGAGGGAGTGGTAGCAGCGCAGGATGGAGTGTTGGTATGGGAGGTGGAGGGTGGAAAGTTAGTGGATGAGAGTGAGGGAGTGGAAGCAGCGCAGGGTGGAGTGTTGGTATGGGAGGTGGAGGGTGGAAAGTTAGTGGATGAGAGTGAGGGAGTGGTAGCAGCGCAGGATGGAGTGTTGGTATGGGAGGTGGAGGGTGGAAAGTTAGTGGATGAGAGTGAGGGAGTGGAAGCAGTGCAGGGTGAAGTGTTGGTATGGGAGGTGGAGGGTGGAAAGTTAGTGGATGAGAGTGAGGGAGTGGTAGCAGCGCAGGGTGAAGTGTTGGTATGGGAGGTGGAGGGTGGAAAGTTACTGGATGAGAGTGAGGGAGTGGAAGCAGCGCAGGATGGAGTGTTGGTATGGGAGGTGGAGGGTGGAAAGTTAGTGGATGAGAGTGAGGGAGTGGAAGCAGCGCAGGGTGAAGTGTTGGTATGGGAGGTGGAGGGTGGAAAGTTAGTGGATGAGAGTGAGGGAGTGGAAGCAGTGCAGGGTGAAGTGTTGGTATGGGAGGTGGAGGGTGGAAAGTTAGTGGATGAGAGTGAGGGAGTGGTAGCAGCGCAGGGTGAAGTGTTGGTATGGGAGGTGGAGGGTGGAAAGTTAGTGGATGAGAGTGAGGGAGTGGAAGCAGTGCAGGGTGAAGTGTTGGTATGGGAGGTGGAGGGTGGAAAGTTAGTGGATGAGAGTGAGGGAGTGGAAGCAGTGCAGGGTGAAGTGTTGGTATGGGAGGTGGAGGGTGGAAAGTTAGTGGATGAGAGTGAGGGAGTGGAAGCAGCGCAGGGTGAAGTGTTGGTATGGGAGGTGGAGGGTGGAAAGTTAGTGGATGAGAGTGAGGGAGTGGTAGCAGCGCAGGATGGAGTGTTGGTATGGGAGGTGGAGGGTGGAAAGTTAGTGGATGAGAGTGAGGGAGTGGAAGCAGTGCAGGATGGAGTGTTGGTAGGGGAGGTGGAGGGTGGAAAGTTAGTGGATGAGAGTGAGGGAGTGGTAGCAGCGCAGGGTGAAGTGTTGGTATGGGAGGTGGAGGGTGGAAAGTTACTGGATGAGAGTGAGGGAGTGGTAGCAGCAGGGTGAAGTGTTGGTATGGGAGGTGGAGGGTGGAAAGTTACTGGATGAGAGTGAGGGAGTGGAAGCAGCGCAGGGTGGAGTGTTGGTATGGGAGGTGGAGGGTGGAAAGTTACTGGATGAGAGTGAGGGAGTGGAAGCAGTGCAGGGTGAAGTGTTGGTATGGGAGGTGGAGGTGGAAAGTTAGTGGATGAGAGTGAGGGAGTGGAAGCAGTGCAGGGTGGAGTGTTGGTATGGGAGGTGGAGGGTGGAAAGTTAGTGGATGAGAGTGAGGGAGTGGTAGCAGCAGGGTGGAGTGTTGGTATGGGAGGTGGAGGGTGGAAAGTTAGTGGATGAGAGTGAGGGAGTGGAAGCAGTGCAGGGTGGAGTGTTGGTATGGGAGGTGGAGGGTGGAAAGTTAGTGGATGAGAGTGAGGGAGTGTTAGCAGCAGGGTGAAGTGTTGGTATGGGAGGTGGAGGGTGGAAAGTTACTGGATGAGAGTGAGGAGTGGAAGCAGTGCAGGGTGAAGTGTTGGTATGGGAGGTGGAGGGTGGAAAGTTACTGGATGAGAGTGAGGGAGTGGAAGCAGTGCAGGGTGGAGTGTTGGTATGGGAGGTGGAGGGTGGAAAGTTACTGGATGAGAGTGAGGGAGTGGAAGCAGTGCAGGGTGAAGTGTTGGTATGGGAGGTGGAGGGTGGAAAGTTACTGGATGAGAGTGAGGGAGTGGTAGCAGCGCAGGGTGGAGTGTTGGTATGGGAGGTGGAGGGTGGAAAGTTAGTGGATGAGAGTGAGGGAGTGGTAGCAGCGCAGGATGGAGTGTTGGTATGGGAGGTGGAGGGTGGAAAGTTAGTGGATGAGAGTGAGGGAGTGGTAGCAGTGCAGGGTGAAGTGTTGGTATGGGAGGTGGAGGGTGGAAAGTTAGTGGATGAGAGTGAGGGAGTGGTAGCAGCGCAGGGTGGAGTGTTGGTATGGGAGGTGGAGGGTGGAAAGTTAGTGGATGAGAGTGAGGGAGTGGTAGCAGTGCAGGGTGGAGTGTTGGTAGGGGAGGATGGGGGTAGATTGGAGAATGTGGTGTTGTTAGAGAATGAAGAGGTTAATTTGGAAATAGATTCAATAAAGAATGAGTTAAATTGGGTAGCTAAGTCAGTATCAGGGGTGTTAGGGTCCGGGGTGGGGGTGCCTGGTTTGCTGGGGTTAAGTAGAGTAGAGATACCTTTCCAGAATTTTTGAGGATTTGTTTTGTTACTGTTTTGGAGGATGGAGAAGTAGTTTTGTCGATCAGAGATGATGAGCTTTTTTACTTTATTTCTAAGTGTTTTGTATTCATTGTGTAAGATAGGAGTCTTATTTTTCAGGTAGTGTGCCCAGACTTTATCTCTGTGATGCATGGTTGCTAGTGTGTGTTTGGTAAGCCAAGGGGCAGTATTGATTTTTATTCTCTTTGTCCTTAAGGGAGCATGGAAGTCTAGCATTTTTAAGAATGTTGAGTTGAAGTGGGCAACTGCGTTATCTAGAGGTAATGTTTTTAGGCAATTCCAGTTTATTGCTTTTAGAGAGTTAGAAAAGGTTGTTGGGTTAAAGTTTTTTTTGGTTACGGACAGTAATATAATTATGAGTGCGATGTAGGAGTAAGGGGAGACGATGAGTGAAGGTGGGTATGTGGTCACTAAGAGGGTCGGGAAGAGTACCACTGTCAGAGAAATAATGGGGATGAGACTAAAATCCAATCCAGAATACTGCTGCTAGAGGGGTTTTTTTGAGGGGCGTGTAATAGAGTTGATTAGCTGTGAGAAATTATAGAGGTTAATGTTAAGTGGGTTTGTAGGAGACTGGATGGAGGCCCAGTTGATATTCATGTCACCTAAGATTATGGTTTCATTTCTAATGTTATTGGAGAGCCAGGAAAGGATGTCTTCGAGTGTGGAAATATTATCCCCTGGGGGGATGTATAGGGAAGCTATACATATGTGTTTGTGTTTGTTAACTTGAAGCAGTGTTAAGAGAAGTTCAGCATTATTAAATTGAGGAGTAGGTTTGTTATAGGGGGTAACTGACAGGGAGGATGAGTAGAGGATAGCTACTCCTCCCCCTTTTTTGTGGGACCTGTCTTTTCTAATGATAGAATAGTTTGGTGGAGTTATTTCAGAGTCTTTTATATGGGGTTTTAACCATGTTTCTGAGATGGATAAGATGTCAGGTTTATTATGTATGAGCCAGGCGTGGAGGTTTGGGATTTTGTTAACTATACTTTGGGAGTTTATAGAAGTTAGTAATATGCTCTTGTCTGTAATGGTTGAGGTGGGGGGGGCTGGGTTAGGATGGATATCACCTGATATTAGACTGGTAATCAGGTGTAGGATTGGGTTAGAGAGGTAATTGGACAGTTTAGAGCAAAGATTAGGTTCTATTGTGATTATGAAGGATTTGCCAGTTACTATGGGGGTAGATTGTTTATGAGTGGTGACTAGTTTATATGGATAAAGTAAAAGGTTTTTTATAGGAAATAGATGGGGAGAAATTGGGGTGTTGAGTATGAGAGAGGAGGTAAGGTGGTTAGTCACATGCAAGGATTGTGAGTGGTAGGAATTCCTGGGCTGGGTGAGGTAATGAAAATATGTTAAGTTAAGAAGTAGAAGTAGTAAAAAGGAGATGAATGAGGGTTTTGAGAGCATTTTGAGTTGTGGGTAATTAGAGGTGCTAAGTTGATGTTGAAGAAAATGTAGAAATGAAAGAGGTTTATATGTAGAGGATCTGGTAAGTACTTAAATAGTGCTAAGGAATAGATAGTTGTGTAAGGATTTGCTGGGGATTTAGTATTGGAGTGGGTGTTGAGATAGTAATGTAGTCTAATTGGCTAGGTGAGGAATGCTAGGAGAGGTGAATGAAGGTTAATTAGGGTGGAGCAGGGGATGGGTGTGTCTGGAATTCTGGAGACTGATTGGACTGGAAATGTTAGTGGGTGTGGTTATGGGGTAATAAAGGTGGAGGTGCTGGGGGTGGGTGGAATTTGGGGGCAGGGTAGAAGAGCGGAGTGAGCCATGAGGCGAGCAGTAGAAACCAGAAGCAAGGAGGGCAGCAGAGGATCGAGAACCTATCAGTGGAGTGTAGAATTTCAGAAGGGTAAGTAGAGGGGACCTGGAAATAGTAGGTTATAGTGGGCTGTACTGGTTTTAAGGGAGAGAGAGAGAAAAAAGAAAAGTTAGAGCAATAAGAAAATATAAGGAGAAGTGAAAAGAAGTCAGTATAAGTGGGGAGAGGATGCCATCTAGTGGACAGATGCTGAAGTGCACCTTGGCCCACCAGGGCAATCTCTGTACTGGGTTGGACTGAAGGGAGAGGTGAGCAAGAGTAAATCAGATGAGGGAGAATAGCTGAGATATAGAGATAAGAGGGGTTTAGGCTGCTGGTTTTACTGGCAGGGAGCGTTCAGCACACCTATCAGGGCTTAAAAACTATAGTAGTTCAAGGCTTAACAGCATAGATGTACTTCCTTGGATTCTTCTGGGATAAGCTTGCTTTAATTCCGAGAGGGGTTGAGGCAGCAGAGTTTGTGATAGTTGCTATAAGCAAATGGCTGAGCTTGACTTAGATTTAGTGTAGGTCTAGGTGTCCACCAGGTGTAATCACAAGGGATAGTTCAGGACAAAAAGTTCCTTGGATTCTTCTGGGATAAGCTTGCTTTAATTCCGAGAGGGGTTGAGGCCGCAGAGTTTGTGATAGTTGCTCTAAGCAAATGGCTGAGCTTGACTTAGATTTAGTGTAGGTCTAGGTGTCCACCAGGTGTAATCACAAGGGATAGTTCAGGACAAAAAGTGAAGGTGTAGATGCTCCGCCAAGGATGCACATATAAAGTAAATACTGTACCTTGATTTTTTAGGTGTGTGTGTGTGTGTGTGTGTGTGTGTGTGTGTGTGTGTGTGTGTGTGTGTGTGTGTGTCTGTGTGTGTGTGTCTGTGTGTGTGTGTGTGTGTGTGTGTGTGAGAGGGGGATTATGACACTATAACTGTAAAGTAAAATACCAGGTATGATAATTCACCAAATAAGGGTGCTGTATAAGCATTTCCTAATACCTGTAGCTCTCCTAAAACTGTAGCTCTGTTTGTTGAGTCTGCCTTGTGCATCTTTGACACTATTTTCTTTTTACAGCACTGTTAGTTGGGATAGATAGGCTTCCATGTTTAGAGTGGTACTTTACTGTGATGTTTGCTTAAGTTGCAGATATAGTTACTTTTCAGTTCTTATTTACATATGGAGAGTAGTATTGTATGGGGTAGTCATGTAGTATTTCATTAAGAGTGGTGTTTATATAGGGTATTGCTTTATGTTATTTTTTTCTATTACTGGGGTATTCTGACGTTCGCAAAGTTGGCCAGCTACGGAAATTTGATGATATGAAATCCATTGCTATTCACATTTGCTTAATAAAACATTCACTGTTTTCATCTCGAAGAATAGTGGTTCGTGTAGGTAAACCTTCAGTGAATTAATGTAGACCCAAAGTATGGAGACTCAACACTTTTGCATGCAAATAAAATATAAAGAAAGCAAAGAGTACATGACTAATGATTTCCACGTCCTCAGAACTGATGCAAAGTATTTAAAGCATTAAGATAATACAGGGGCAGTTTGAGCAGTAGTTGTGTAGATTGGTTGACCCCCATTCAGAATTATCTATGATATTAAACAAAGGTCATGCATGCCAGACCAAGGTTTTTCCTCATCTCCACTAAGCTGCTAAACGATAAAAAGTATTCAAGATCTGGAGCAAATAAAAGTGTAGTATTCTAATGCATTGTCTTCTACAGGTATAGCAATAACTGAGTAAGCAAAATCTGACCAAATAAGCAAATCTATTAGCAATCATTTTGTGCTCAATGTAGCACCCTCAAACTGTCTGAAGTGAGAGTACCTTTACAATAAAGAATGGTATTGCCCCTTTTAAGGCCCCACTGGTTATGATATTACTAACCTTAGTATTAGCTTAACAATGGAGAATGCTGCTGTTCCATGCAATGCCCAACTGGTAGTTCTGGTACTACCCTACGGGCCAGTATGAGAATTGTGTGTCCTAGCAGTATTTCTCATAAACTTCTTCATATCCCATGACTCTGGCAGCAATAAAGAATGCTTGCTTATTTATTTATTTGTTTATTCATTCATTCATTCATTCATTCAGTCATTCATTCTTTGTTGACTCAGTTAGTCTCACTAGGTTAGTGGCCTCTTTTCCAAGGTGATATTTATACTACTAGGGGAAATTCAGCTGGGGCATCAGAAAACTTCCCCTACACTTTGGAGCCAGTGGGCTCCTACAACAGCAAGTGTGAGGCCTATGGAAAGCAGCAGCATGGAAGAGGAAAGAAAATCTGCGGAGAGTTTGGAAGTGGAAGGTGAGAATTTGGAGATAGATTTCTTCAATATGGAGCTCCATAATGTAAGCAAAGATTCCTGTGTGGTAGATATTACAAATGAGCAACATTTAGCTGTCTCCACACAGAAGAAAGTAAGAAAGTCTGTTGAAGAGGTGCACATAACACAACTGGTGTCAGGAGGGCTTGCAGATAATGTTCTGTTAAAAATAACCAAGCAGGATGATCCAGTTGGCAGTCCTGCTGTTTCATGGGTCAGATGGCAAATAATTTTTGGATGGCACAGTGGTGCAGCAGTAGTATTGTTGCCTCACAGCAAGAGGTTCTCTGGTTCGATTCTCAGTTGGAGTGCCTTCTGTGCAGAGTCTGCATGTCCTCCCTGCATTCGTGTGGGTTTTCTCCGGGTACTCCAGTTTCCTCCCACATTACAAAGACGTGTCTGAAGCATTTCTCCCTGGGCCTCTGCTGAAAATTGGCTTTGTTTCCAAGTTGGACTTTCCTGGTAAATAAATGATAAGTAAAATAAAAATTTATTGGAAGTGCTAGGGATAGTAATGTGAAAAAGGAACAAGATTATGTGTCAACAGAAAATGCAGCAGTTAAATGTTATACAGCAGTGACAGAATGTAAAAGAGGAAAGCATAAACAAACTGAGAAGGTTTCTGGTTTTAAGGCAACAGATGATAGGGTTCCTATCAGTTCGTCAAAACTTCAGCAGTTCGAACACCATATGTTCGAACTGTGAAGTTCAAAAACTGATTATCGTGAAGCCGCAGAACACTGAATTCTTTCCCAGGGAAAGAATTTGGTGGACCATTTCTGTGGCTTCGTTATTCCCTCCACTGTGGTGCGAAGGTTACGGACCAGGTTAAGGTAAGTGTGCGAATGGACATGGTTAAGGTGATTGTGCGATAGTTATGGACCTTAGGGTTAGGAAGTAGGAAAGGTGAGTGTGCGATAGTTACGGACCTTTAGGTTAGGGAGCGGGTAAGGTGAGTGTGCGATAGTTATGGACCTTAGGGTTAGGGAGCGGGAAACGTGAGTGTGCGATAGTTACGGACCTTAGGGTTAGGGAGCGGGTAAGGTGAGTGTGCGATAGTTACGGACCTTAGGGTTAGGGTTTGGGTTAAGGTAAGTGGATAGATAGTAGAGTATGTACGGTTTATGTAGGGTTAGAAGTAGGGTTTTGTGAAGTGTATATGTGTGGATTATTTATTTTGGTGTGCTTGTGTCATGTGTGTGTTTTCTTGGAACAGCGATTTTTTTCCCCTGGGAAAAAAACGCTGTTCTAAGCCTTCGATGGTTTTGCACATCGAGGTTAGAAGTTCGAACATATGGTGTTCGAACTTCTGCCATTTTGTCAAAGTGATATAGACCCCAGATGATGCAGTAACTAAAACATATGCAGCAACTCCAGCAGGCTAAAAAGGAGGACAGCAACAAACTATAAGTAAAACTGTTTTCAAAAAGATCATCTATGAGAATAAAAAACAAAAAAATGACACTGTAGTAGACATATATTATGCATGAGGTAATTTGGTAACTGTTTTTGGGTTTTAAAGCTGAAGAAATTTGACCTTTTATACACACAGAGCCTGTTTGTGATTTAACATTTGAAACTGATGGACTGATGACAACATTTCTGAAACTGTGTGACAAAAAGGACATTTATCAATGGAACAATTATGCTTTTTCTGGTAGTAACTTAAATGTTAAAAAAATGTTACTTTACAGTTTAGAACTGATGAACAGGAAGAATATGATGTTAAAAATGTATGAAGGTTCCATGTGAAACTATTGATAATATAAGAGATCAGAGAAACTTATAGAATGTGGGGTGGAGTTTGGAAGCTGTTTTGAAATGTGAAGACAACACAGTGAAATACTTGACAGGTGTTATTTTTACAGCTGGTCATAGAGGGACATTAAAAGATGCTGACCAGCCTAAATCTTGTTTCTTTTGTTGGGACTTTTCTCATTTAATTAATGATTGTGACAAGATATATTGTAATCAGGGTGGGGAGAAAGGACATGCAACAAGAAGGTGTTTGCTTGAATGCAGGTTGGTTGTGTAAAAAAGGGACACTTCTGGATGGATTGTCAAGAATAAACAGCAAATAAAAAGAAAAGGATAGGGAAAAATAAATAAGAAAGGATAATAATAGGTTGGGGGAGAGGGCAAACTAGGTAAAGAAGAAACTGCAGAAGAAGAAAACAACACAGACTGGAAAATGAGGAGAGAGTACATGCAGGAAGAGAGGTCTGGAGAAAAAAATGATACTAGTAATATTTTTGGAGCTCTGTCCAGTGAAAAAAATCTGACTCTGTGCATCAAAAATTATTTGTACATAAACCCAGGAAAAATATTCAGTTGGGGATAGAATAAAAATAAGAAAATTACAATTTAAAAATATTTCCCCTAAACTTAAAAAAGCAGGAATGCCAACAGAGTACTTTCAGTAAATGTGAACAGTATTATTAACACTGTAAGAAGAGTAGGGATGCTGGAATGGGGTTCTAAATGTGATGTGGTTATTATTCTTTTAGAGGCTGTGAGATTCCTGATAAGTGCAAAAAGACTGCAAATAGAAACATTGTGTTTGGAAATATAATATGGAACTTAGGAAGTGAACATTGTTTGTAGTGGCTTTGTTTTGTAAAAAGAAGTGAAAAAACTTGATGTAGCATTGTTAAGGATGGGAAGGTTAATCTGCTGTGTACGTGAGGTGGAAAGAACACATTTATGGCATTATAGCATAATATGCATATATAACTAGAAAGGAAAGAGATAATCTGTTTAATCAAATATTAGACTATGTGATGGCTAACATGAAAGTTATAATTCCAGGACACTTTAATTGTGATTTAAGGGGAAAATGTAAAAAGAAAGGGAAGGATATAAAGAAAATAAAGGAAGCAATAAAAAGTGTTAAATTAACTGTATGGAACAAAAGTCAATGGACTTACTGAATGGAGGTCACTTGGATCTGAAATTGATTATTTTTTATTATTGGAAGGCTTCAGGGTAGGAGATAATGATACAGCTGTAAAAGTTTTTTCAGACTGTTTAGCAATATGGATGGAGGTGATGGAATAAAAAGAGTATATTAAAATAGGAAAGTGAGTAAAAAGAATAAATAAGAAATCATGGGATGAATTTGGAGACTAGGAAGTATTGCAGTTATGGAAAGATCATATAACCATGAAAGATTTCTATAAAAACTGGTCTAAAGGGTGTTTGAATTTAAAAATGAGTATAAAAAGTATGTTTTTTTCAATGACATGATATATGAAAGGAAGAGAAAGTGAAGTATGGGAAAATGTATAGATATATATATATTACAGAATTTAGA
The DNA here is from genome assembly GCF_019279795.1 of Protopterus annectens. Classification (NCBI taxonomy): domain Eukaryota; kingdom Metazoa; phylum Chordata; order Ceratodontiformes; family Protopteridae; genus Protopterus; species Protopterus annectens. Next base: position 315,056,981 of record NC_056738.1, read on the forward strand.
GAATAATACGAGAGTATCATGATATGGAAAGAAATATATAAAAGAAATTGGGAACAAAATGAAGATATTACTATTTATGCAGTGATATTATTTACAAGGGAGAAGGGAGGAGGTGTCTGCATGTTTGGGTAAAATAGTAAAGGAGGATATTAGTATACTGACAGAAATAAAACTATAAAAGGAGAGGTAAAAAGTACAAGAGTAAATTATGAGTGGTGTAGTATAGCATGTGAAAAATATGTATAAGACTAAAAAGAAGGAAAATAAGACAGAATTTAAAGTAAAAAAGAATTCAGAATGAGTTAAGGAAGCATTTGAAAAAAGAAATTACTATTAATGAACTGGAGGAAGTACTTAAGGAAGTAAATGTTAATTCAGTATCTGTCCCAGATGGTATAGGGTATGGAATATATAAGAAATTACTGGACTGGCAAAGCGAGTATTTTGTAAATGTAATGCTGCGGTAGCGTTGTCGCCTCACAGTAAGACGTTGTGCCGTTCGATTCTCAATTAGAGCGTCTTCTGTGTGGCGACATGCATGAATGGGCATTCCTTCGTTGAAGGTTGTGCGTCAGGCCCGGCAAGTCGGCACGTAAAAATCTACTGCAAATCATTAGCAGACCGGAGTTCCGCTGTGGCGACCCCTAACCGGGAAAAGCCGAAAGACACAACAACAACTGAATGAATGGTTGAAGGAAGGATTTGTTTATGAATAGTTATGTAGTGGGATATTAAAACTAATACATAAGGAAAATGAGATGGATGAAATAAAAAATGGAGCCCCATCACATACATTATAGCATTTTTATGAAAATAATACAAAAGAGAATGGAAGGAAAGATAAGGGGTATTATGGAAGACAGTATATATGGTATAAAAGTGAAGTGATGTCAAGAACTGTTATTAATTGTGAGTGAAAGTGTGATGGTATTATAAGTAAAAGGGAGGATGTGAAACTTATGGCAGGTGATATTAGCAAAGCATTTTACACAGTAGGACATCATATTTTATGTGATGTCATAGAGAAGTATGGAATAGGTAATGGAAATAGGAGAGTGTGTATGTCCACATATCAAAATAGCAGAGTGAGAGTGTTAGCAAATGGGTGTCTGAGTATAGATGTATGCATGAAGTGTGGTATAAAACAAGGATGTCCCATGAGTGGAATATTGTTTGTACTGGTAATGAATGTGATAGGAAGTGAAGTAGCTTATAAAATGAAATATGCTAGATATGTGATGCAAAAGGAGGTGGTGATTCCAGTAGTTTTGACATATGTAGATGATATAGTGACTAAGAACAAAAATATGAATTAAGGAAGTATTGGTTTGTCTGAATGGATGTTTAAGGGAAATGGGGATAACCCTGAATAAAGATAAATGTAAGGGATTATGTGATGTGTTGAAAATTGGGGAAATGTATTTTTCAGTGAATGAGGTGTTTTTTCTAGGGATAAAATTTGGAAAATAATTGTGTAGTTATGAAGCAAAGAAATGTATCTTCTGTGAAGGACATATAGAGTAGCATTCAAGAAAAAATGTTTAGCTGGTGAATTCTGTATTGATGGGAAATGTAGCATATATGTCAAATGTTTATATCATCCCAGAAAAACATGAAAAGGAAATTGTGCAGGTGGTGTTTTCTTTCATATGGAGTTCAAGATTAAACAGAATGAAAAGAGGTGTGATGTACATGAGTGATTATGAAGGGGACTGGGATTATTAAATCCAGTTGTTTATTCTACTTCTTTAAATGTGCATAGAGTATTAAATTGGATAAAGAAAGAGAATTAGAAATTAATATTGACAGTGTTTAAATACAAGTACAAAATGTTCTGGGAGTTGACGAGAATAAGAAAAAAAGGAAAAGAATATGCAAATGAAGAAATTAAAACGTATCAAGAAAAAATACTAACACAGAAAATAAAAAAACAATGACATATGGAAAGATAGAAGGATGTGGTATAATAATGTAATGAAACAATTTTACTATGCAAATCCATGGGAAAATTTACCAGAAGAAGAGATTAAAAACTTTAAATTAATGAAAAAGTGGTTTACTAAGATAGTAGAGTGTTAGGATTTTCTATGCAGAATGGTAATAAATAAATCACCAGTAAAAGGGAATATGCTGTATAAAAAGAAAGTTGAAAGAGTGCATTTATTTTGTGAGGAAGAAGAGACAACAGAGCATTTTTTTGTTTTGTTTTTTTGAAATGTATAATATTG